>NW_017306171.1:626267-635801 GCF_001594115.1 Trachymyrmex septentrionalis
ATAATATATATGCAAAATAAATATTTTTTAATTAAGCAACTATGTATTTTCTTTCATCAATTAATTCACCTTATACATTTATAGCTATTATATCTGTTTCTCTGCTTCAGAAGAAGACCCTGTAATATAATAAAAATTTTTTACTGTAGGTTGCTAAAATATTAAGGACAATGCGATTTTTTGTTATTTTTATGTTTGCAAGTGCTTTTTAGTAAAAATATGGCTAAAAACTTATTTTTATGTTGTTTTACTACATTTATAATGAAAAAGTATCATATCCAAGTAGAAAATATTTATGGTTTCATACAAACAATGTGTACAAATTAATTAATTAATATTTTGTCACATCGCTCTTCGCTGCAATAAGGGCTTTGATGCGACGTGGCATGCTCTCAACGTATGATTAAAAATTTTTTTTTAATTCAAGAGAGTGGTGCGATACTTGTATCAGTTTCTCAATAAGTTGATGCTTAGTTGTTATGATTTCTTTGGCCATTATCCGTTTGGTGACACCGAAGGATTCTACTGAGGAGCGGCCGTATCTATCTGAGATATACCGCATATACGTTCGCCAACGTACGATTGCACTAAAAAAAATAGATTCGCCAAGATGTGGAAACTGTGATGTGAAAACACACCAGAGATTCATCTTATGAATTAATGCACTCTATAACAGATGTCTAATTTTGGATAGTAGAATAAAAGATAAAATCGCATACATTAATTAACCTATAAGAACGACTTAAAAATTTGTCACGTAAACTGTCAATCTTTGATGGCATATTACGACAAGTTTATTAACTTTCATCGCTTTTTCGCGATTTCTGATTACATAATCTGCATGACTGAGACGTGGCTAAGACTTAAAGTGACCTAAAATGTCGGATACTATGATAGGTATTCCTAGTTTTTCATTGCTCAGATGGGACCGAGTCGACTGACATGACGATGGGGTTGCCCTTTATTTTCGTAGCTACCTCGGGGCATTTCTTCTTACTTGCTTCGAGACTGGCTGCAGAAAGAGGCCTGGGTTCCTGATTGCTGAAGTTTAGTATGAGTGTTCATCTCGCCTTCTGCTTGGTGTAATATACAGAGTAATACGAGATATTTACTGGAATTTCAAAATCTATTCCTGGATCTTCAAATTAATTATAGGCATGCTATTATTTTTGGCGATTTTAATGCAGATATGTTCATTGATACGTACGATAACATTCAGTTAAAAAACTTCATTGACTCTGCTAATTCTGTGTACTATAAAAGATAATTCATTATTTGAGAAATTCCAGTACTTTGCTTGATTTCTGTATTATTGACAGAACGAAATTAATGGGCTTTAACCGACATGGCATGGCTTTTTTTTCGCTTCATGACCTGATATCCATCAGATATAAAATCAAGGTACAACGACGATCGAATTTTTTTATGTGCCAAAACTTCAAATTCTTCAATAAGGAGGTTTTTCTTTCAGAAGTGCTGGGTCTTGATTGGTCATTGTGTTATTTAAAGTCTGATCTATTGAATAAAAGGTGAACATTTTGAACTCGTGGTTGCTCGCCTGCTACAATAAGCATGCATCACTGCAAAGAGATCATTACAAAAATTCTGCTCCGTGAATTTCTTCTGAACTTAGGATCCCGTTATGAGGGAACGAAATCTTGCCAGAAAAGTGTGGCGCAGAAGGGGTGATAGCAAAAGTTATCGCAAGTTGCTCCGAAACAGAATGTAAACTGCAGTAAGAAAGGCTAAAAGTGACTATTATGTCGGCATTTAATAGCTCCAAAATTCTGGAGAAATCTGGAGCAAGTTGAGATACCTGGATCTAATTAAGACCGAAAATGGTGGTCCACAGCTTCAGCACACAGTAGACGAACCTAATGAGTATTTTGCTCAGACAGGAGTCATAGCGCCAATAATATTGATCTCTTATAGAAAAAAGAATTTGATGACAGTAAATTTTACTGGAACTATGCTACACCTATAGACATTGGTAAAGCACTCGGCTTGGTTAGATCCGGCTCAGATAGTGTCTCTCCTGAGTTGAAACTAGTTGCACATTATATTGTATGTATTCTTGAACACATTTTTAATAACTATTTGATGTATGGAGTCTTTCCTGCTCGGTGTCTGCTATAGTGTGTCTGGTCCCTAAGGGTAATAATAATTCTGCATTTGTCACTGATTACAGACCAATTTCGATACTCCCTGCATTATCGAAGACACTGAAGAAAATTGTATGTGAGTATCTTTGCTCTTTCCTTGAGAAGTCAGACTTGATCTGCATCAGGCTGTTCATAGAAAGAATCATTTTATCCAGACATGTCTTATTGCAACGCTTAATATAAGACATGCAGCAAATCAGAGAAAGGTGACTGTTTGAGTCCTGTTTGATTTTTTGAAGGCATTTGACAGGGTACATCATGAAATTTTGATAAATAAGCACACAGGTATGCATATCTTGGTACTAACATGGATTGCATTATACCTTACAGAAAGGACACACGACATGTAGTTAAGGACAGAGAGAGTGATTCTTTGTCTGCCCCTGTCGACGTTACTGTTGTATCCTGCAGCGCTCTGTTCTTGGGCACTATTTAGTTCATATCTATCGGACTACAGTAATATTGTCAGTAACTGCAAATACAATTTTTATGCCGATAACTTGATTATTTATCTGGAGTCGGGTAGGCTAGTGCAAACTATAGAGATAATAAATGAGGATGTAGATTCCATAGTTAGATTACTATCAATTTCTGTTAAATGAGACTAAGACGCAAGCCATTATAATAAGTACGTCACGCTACATTAATTCTATTGACTTCAGCACACTATCAAGTATGGTTTCTGAGACTCCAGTTCGATTTGCCAAAGAGGTTAAATATAATATTTAAGAACTGTTGGTAGTCAGTAATTTGTCATGAGATAGACAGGTGAAAGATCGTGACAAAAAAATTAAAGTGGTGCTATACCAGCTTAAATTGTGCAGGCATTTGATGCCGGAGTCACTCAGACTTAGGCCGGCTGTTGCTCTGATCCTTCCTCACTTAGACTACTGCTGTGCGGCGTTTACATATATGACAGGAACAAGATGTCAAGTTTGGCCATAAACACATGCCTAAGATTTATTTATAATGTGAGAAAAGATGATCACATCACGCCTTAATATTAGCGTGCACGCTGGTTGACGGTCAATGTCAGGAGGCAGTACTTTGACTGCAATACTTTGTTTCCTATATAATGTTTTAAGGACTGAACAACCTCGGCCTCTTTTCATGGCCTGGTTTTACATACTATTCTGAGGTAATGAGCAGACAGACCAGAGCGCCCCTTGATCTATTGATCCTACCACAGTGTTGCATTGAATGTTACAAGAGATCTTTTCGTTTTACTGCAGTAAATTCGTGGAACAGTCTCTCGCCAGACTTACGCTTTTCGAGCTCTATTAATGTTTTTAGGCAGAAACTCTAGGCGCATTTGCTTTCAAAATTATAGAAACATCTGTAAAGTAGAGAATTTTAGTCTATTATATTATGTATTTTTCCTTTAAGATTACTTTCTGCTTGCATATTAATGTTTTGAAATTATAATTATTGGCATATTTTATCTTTTCGTATGTGTGCTTTTCACTCACATTAACTTACATATGTGTATAATAATATGTGTGTTAGCATATTTTTCTTTTTTTGTATTTTGCTTATTTAGTAACACGATCTTTCTCTATATATGAATTAATTCTCTATACCATGATCTCTGCGCTTGAGATTTGTTCCAGAACGCATAATAAATGCTTCTCTCTCTCTCTCTCTCTCTCTCTCTCTTTCTCACTTTGCAGACAAATAAACACATTTGTAATTATTTCACTTTTTTTTGTACTACACAAGAAATTCTCTAAGATGTGGTAGAAAGAACCTCTAAATGTATATAACAATCATGATACAACTGCAGAAAAAGGGAGCAACCGCCGACGACCTTGACCTTGACATATATTGTCAAAATAATGACTCTTTTCTTTGTTTGCAAAGGAGGGAAAAAATCTTCACAAAGCCCATCATCCAGGATGCTCCAGAGGGAGAATCTAACTAGTGGTGGAAAAATGCCTAGGGACCGGCCCCTAGATGTGCAGAATACGATGAGTCCACGTTTCTCTCATAAAGAGGAACAACAGACATCGTCTACCTGTTAAAAAACTTCCACCATACAGCACGACTAATTGGGTGCTCTCCGGAACCGGTTACCCGATATTTCATCAGGGTGCACCCAAGTCACGAAACACAAACCCCCATCTCAAATATCCGGTATACAGCCATGATAATATATCCGACCTAACCTAATTTAGAATTAAAGTTAAATCTAATTATTTATACTGATTATGTACACACCCCTTAGCTGTCAGAAGAGACAGGAGCAAGAATTGCCCACTGCTTTCCCAGAGCCCGACGCTTCGTCCGCTTCTTGCGCATAACGACTTCGCAATAGTTCGCGAGAACCGTCCAGCACAGAAAAGAGTCAATGACCGCTATTACTATAGACCTGTCAAAGACACCAGGTTCCAAATAATCAAAAAGTTCCTCCCTCTCATTCGTTCCAACCCGGGCAAAACAGGAATGTGTGGACATCAATGTCCACCACCATTCCGCAATGCGCACAGACCGACGAGGCCGACCGCTTGATTTCAAAAAGATAGGCTCCAAAGTACTTATGATCTGTCAACATTTGAGTCATGAGGCTCCCATGAGATCAATCCACCCAGTCTTCCAGACGCTCAACAAAAGTATCTCTGACCGCATATCCCGGTGCCTCCAGAAGAAGGTTTAACAAATATTAGCGCAAACATGCTACCGAACGTTGCTCTATCTCACGCATAAGCTCTTGGATTCTAGCTAAGGTGAAGCCATCCCTTTGCAATATCTTGCGTTTCGGTAAGTACATGCGTTTAAGCCTTTTGGCTACAAAGTAAAAAAGCACCGCCCTCGCAAGAATGGTCGCAGTCTCGTACTGATTCTCAAAAAGAGCCGTCGCTAAAACTGTCCCGCTCAGCGACAAATGTGTCGATCATCCGCCCCTCTCTGCGCCCAAATTGAGGCACCGTATAGGACGACTCCAGGCCTACTAATATTGGCGATAGACTGCCCAGGGCAGCTGCCATCTTTAAAGCATTGGGGAGAAGAAAACGGAAGTGGTCCCGGAAGGTTTCCACTCCGAATTCAGGACAAGTCCCAGATATTTTAGAACGGACCTCATACGGACTACCATCCCCTCCCGCTTCTCCCGAAGAGAAGCGTCTGGGACGTTACCATTCATAAAAGCGATGGCCTCCATTTTTCCGAACAACCTCAAGCCGAGTCCCTAACAAACACGCTAAGCTCAGCACGCACTAAAACCTTCTCAAAGAAGGGATCCCTCGCAATTAAAAGAGTATCGTCGGCGTAGCACAGACTAGCCCACCTTAAACATAGGATAAAGTCGTATCCTATATCCACAGAGTCGATTCCAGAACCAAACCCTGCGGAACGCCGTAACTGAAGACCGAACAAGTACATCCTCACGGTCCACGTAAACATGGAATCTATCACAAAAGTAATCCTCAATAATTTGCCTGAGATATTCAGGCACACCTTTTTCTGACAGAACGGAAAAATGATCAGCTACGGGAGAGAGTTAAAAACATTGACGATGTCCAAGAACACCTTCACCACAGTCCCCATCTCGCACGCCGTCGCCCACTCATTCCTTCAAACGCCATATTGCGTCGATTGTCGAGCGATTAGTATGGAATCTATACTGGTTGTCGGATATGTCCTCAACGGCATCAAAATGCCGGTGCAATCGTCCTCAAATCACTCTCTCAAACAACTTGCCCGATTTATTAGGAAAATCGGTCGATAAAAAGAGTGTCAAATCCGGCTTATTAGGCTTTCTGAGAAGGATTAGCTTCGCGACCTTCCATGTGGAAGGAAAGCGGTCCTTCCCAAAAAGAGCCGTAAAGATGCGCGTCCAAAGGGAAGCAAGCGCATACAATGTACCCTTGACCAATCGGTAATGCTATCAGGGCCAGGCGCTTTTCCAGGCGCTATCTTAGCACACGCCTCGATGACGTCCAGTCCAGTAACAGTAAATTCGTGCCTCCAGACAAAGGAAGTCAATCGAGAGTCCCCAACCGAGAGACGTGGAAATAGGACCCAAAACAGTTTTCGAGACTACTCCAGCCGGGAGAGTCCCGACCAACGAAAAGCCCGAGGAGAGCCTATTTAAGACGGCCCTGTAGGGCATGCCTCAAGAGTCAATCTCCAGCGTTTCAAGAAGTTTACCCAAAAACGAGACTTTAATCAAATGGCTCTCCTCATGCTCCTCCTAGCCTCCATCAGAGAAGTCCAAATCTCGTGCTCGACGGTCTCGCGCATCTCCGGAATACCATCTTCCAACAGGGAGTCCCTAATTTCGATAATCTCTCTGCGGAGTTTAAGAATCTCCCTCAAGATCCCCGGCCGAACCATTGGCTCTGATGGAGTTGGCTGCAAGCTTTTGAACAGCTTGCTTGGCGACCTATACCAACTATCATTCGTCTTTTCAAATCATCCTCATTGAGGTGGTAGCCCGCTGTGCCTTATAGGCATCTAACATCCTCAGCGTCGTAACGGCCTTTGGTGACATCGCCGGGAAGGAGATAACTACCTCCTTCACAGCAGCCTTCTGGCTGCTCCGAGTTGTGTTATCCAAAGAGCACTCCACCAACTTTCTCCACTTTTTTACCCCCTCAGTCAAAGATTTTCTAATCCTCAGGATGAGAGCAAAATCCAGGTTATCCTCCTCCACGCCCATTCTGCTCGCATTCATCTTAGAGAGAAAACGCAAGCCAATGGCATTGCTGCCTCTCGGCTCGCGCCCCCTTTTTTTCAATCTTAAGCGTATGCGTAGAACTCGACTGGTCCCTACCGTGACCGGCACTCAAGTCAAGCCTAATCAAGGCCACTCTTGACGTGAATGGCCTCAGCTTCGGTGTTGCAGTCGACATGACGTTTGGTATGCCACAAACACTCCAATTCCCACTAATACTATCATTGGCGGTAATAGCTTCGATCGCGAAGCCCGCCGGCAATTGGAGACTCACAGAGTAAATCATGCAGGGTAAATCGCCCGGGAACAGGGACACTATCCCCGGGAAACCGTGACAGGAATCCGAGCTCCCGCTTGTTATCCTTATTTGTGTTCGCCATAATTCTATTCGTATATATTCGGCAAACACACGACCGAGGGCTTGCCGACAACCCCCGGCTAGTTTTATCGAGGTTCTTAAAAAAAACTTTCGTCACAGCGGTTAGACATTCTGCCGCGCTATAATAGGTGCTCTCGCTTACTCAGCCGTTCTACACACATGACACCCTAAGAGCCAAGCTTAGGAGGACTACCCATCCTCACCAGGGGCAGGGAATATGAACCGCAAAAATCCTCCCACAGGGAGAGGGCTAACCCATACTCCTGGCGTGCAGATAATCTGCACATCAAAAGGGAAAATCCGCGGCGATTAAGTGGGGACCCCGAACATGACAGTCTGGACTGCCTAATCTCACACCATCAGGCTAGGAGACCCAAGTTCCTATCACCAACCAATACACAATAGGAACAACACAAGAAACAAATACCGACACCATGACCGCTGTTTGGCTGGATTCACCCATTAGCCATTTGCCCTCCAGTCGCGCACCACTGCTGGAGGGTAAGAGAGCTTTTATAGAGAGTCCGCCGCCCAGAAGTACAATCCTGAGCGCCCGGCCTCTGCTGCTGGAGGATCCCAATATTTTCTTGCAAGCCAAGAAGTCTGGACTTCCGAATGTTACGTGCAATGCTGAGATTACGGAGACTCGAGTCCGCGGGTGTGTCACCTAGATCATATTCAGATGCGCAGAAGCGTATCAGGAATAAGTCAGATCTTGTGCAGAGTGTTCACGATCCTCCTATCTAACGGAGGGCTGCGCACAAGACACAGTTAGCACCTCGAGCCAACACCCAGGCCCGAAAACGAGACAGGGAACGGCCGGGATGAATCCCCACCATGACAAAATCGCGCTTCGCGCGGAGGAAGATCACGACTTTGACCAGCCTCCAACAAGTTTTAGCCATTGCTCATTATTCATTAAAAAGTTATTAACAAAAAAAGTTTGAAAAAAATGACATTTTATTTTTGCTTAAGGACACACGATTTTCACGCGAAACAACTTCCATCCCACCTCCACCCTGCTTGGGAACGCACGACTTCCACGTTAAGCAACTCTCATCCCACCTCCTCCCTGCTTGATGGCGCACGACTTTCAAGCAAAGCGACTTCTATCCCACCTCCCCCTTGCTTGGTGGGCGCTTTTCATGCGAAGCGACTGCCAATCCATTTCTCTCTTGCTTGGGAGCACACAACTTCCACGCGAAGCGAAGGTAAGATGGAAGTCGCTTCGCGTGGAAAGTCATTATGTAAGAAGGGTATAAGATAGTTTTCAATATTACAGTAAAGTCTCTCTAAATTTAGCGCATGGGGCAATAAGAGGCGAATGCCACAAAATTACAGAATACCCTCTCTACAACATGAATCTACCAATCACCGCGTACTTGCGCGAACGCAGTTGCGCATGCTAATCTGTCAAAGTGCACTATAGTGTACATAACCTTAGCAGAACAAGTCATATGTACATATGTATCACATATTATGTATTGCAAAATAATACATTACACAAATAGTTATACATAACCTGCCTATGGAATTACATTGCATACACTGTGAGAACCTAATACAATTAGGTGTAGATGCGCACGCAACACATGTCCAGCCTACCATGGCATGGAAGAGGCATGACATTAGTGTTTGTAAAAGTGCGTGTGAGGAATGTAAAGATTACAAAAGTCAAATTTAAAGAGACTCTATTGTACATATGTATAGTAGAAATAAAATGTTACTTTTTAAACTTTTTTTATTAATAATTTTTTAATGAATAACGAGCGACAAAACTTGTTGGAAATTGCTCAGGGTCATGACAACATATGTCAAGGTCATCGGCGGTTGTTCTCTTTTTCTGCAGTTTTACCACAATAATATTTGGACATTTAAATCTCTTACTTTAATTATTTTTAATTAATTGCTATATAGTTTCATATACTACGTAACTTCAAATTTCATTAATTTTTCTCTTGTCTTCCATCTCCTCTCGTCTCTGTCATCTTTATATTTCCTCGCAAACGAGCAAACATTTATAAATATTTCATCTCGTTCTCTAATACAAAACAAAATCCTCTATTATATTAGGTTGTTCGGAAAGTAATTTCGCTTTTTCTTATGAAAATGAAAGACGATTTTCAATCAGACGCGTTTCAAATGATCATGAACGGTCGAATTCGATAAATTTAATCTCTCAGCGATCTCACGAGTTGTTATTCGCCGGTTTGGATCAATTAATGCCTTTATTGTGTCTTCATCAGCTTCAACTGGCCTTTCAGAACGTGGTGCATCTTCAACATCAAAATTGCCGGATCGAAATTTTGCAAACCAGTTTT
>NW_017306171.1:636431-650103 GCF_001594115.1 Trachymyrmex septentrionalis
ACTCATATAAACTTAAAAAATGTGATAAGCTTTTAAAAGTAGAGATTTCAAGCTTTAAAACCCTTTTTTTAAATTTGAATTTCATTCATTATTGACGAAGATATTGTATATACAACTTTGAGCTAAAAAATACGCGATAACTTTTTACTACACCTAATAATAATAGAATTCAAACTTCTTATATCCCTTATTTTAATACTATCATTAACACGCTGTCATGTTGTTATTGCTATCATCCGATTTCAACTTATTTCCATTGACTTATGTGCATAAAGTTATACATACAATTAGTCTCTCTTATATTTTTCGTTTCCTTCTTAAATTCTTTTTATTTCGAAACTGTTTCTTATCTTATTCTCTGTTTTTGTTATTTTATTCCATTTCTTTTGTTATTCAAGACGGCAATATTTTTTCTTAAACAATATTGTTAGCAGTTATGATAATATGAAAGGAAAACTGTAAATAAAATACAACAACACGAAGTATCAATTCTTTATTATAAAATATCAAATAAAATATAAAATATCAAGTGGTTAAAAGATTAATAATTAATACTAAAAATTAAACTTATCTGAATCAATCTTAACGTCCAAAGAAAAAAGAAGTCGCCATCAACACAGAAATGGAACCAAAGAAGAACGAGAGAAATTTATTCAACAATTTGTTATCATTTTACAATATTACACTATTAATCCTTTTATAATATTTATTAACCGATTACGCTTAACCTTCGATACACATAACCGTCAAACGTGCAATTTCCGATGATTCATTTACAAAGTAAGCGCTGCGAGAGAACCGATCGGCATTGCCGAAAAGAAGTGACAATATTTCGATATATTCGACTATCGACTTAACATCTCTTTTTTTAAAAAGGATGGCTATTATAAATAATTTAATATCTCCACTTTCCCCCTAGTGTTGCAAGATTCGTGGGACGAATTCCACGGCGGGACCTGTGCATGCAAACACTACGTCATTGATCATGTAATTGATCGATTTCAGTATACTCGTATTCAGATTCAATATGGGCCATTTCTTGGCGCCCGGATGAATTTTTTATATCTTTAGTCAATATTAATATTAATGCTGCAAGAAATATTAATATATTAAATGCTATTTGTTAAGCATATATTGCCCGTACGCAATATATCTTATCATGTATTTGTATCTTTTATTAGATGTAAAACAAAAATAGAATGACATAAATAGCGCTAATAGCATCTCCCCAAACTCTAAATAATGTCAAACATAAGTTTATTAATTTTATACCATTTGGAATACATAATTTTTTACATACTTTTTAATACTCTGTAAAAAATATATAAGGAATTTATTACAAATATGTATAAATTGTATTTAAAATATGTTAATATATGCTCTCTTTCTCTTGTTCACAAGATTGATTCATTCTTGTTCACATTGATTACATAAAATCTCTGATGCATTATTATCATATTTTATGTTTTTACAAGACGGGCGTAACAATAACCGTATAATAAATAGTAAAACATGCACCACTGATGGTGGCTCACGCTGTCTCACGAATCTTGCAACACTGCTTCCTCCCTGCCATGGGAATACGACGTTAAGCGGAACGAGTTTCATCTAATTTCCCAGGGACCCACGACTTTCCACGCAAATCAAGATCTATCCCACCTCCCTTCTCGTGCTAAAGGGCTTACAACTTTTTAGGCAGGAGAATGTAATATATACCTTCCCACATAACAATATGTTATCAAAAAGGTTTCTAAAAGATATCTAATTCTGAATCTGATAACTTGGAGAAATTTCTAAAAAGTCGCATAAAGATATCTAATGCGTCATTTTTTGATAATAGAAAGATATCATAAAAATGATACCTAAAAGATTTCTCAAATTGTAAGTCTTTATGATATCCAAAGTTTATGTTAATATATAGAGTTTGTATTAATGACGTCTAAAAGAACTCTGTTATATATCCAAAGAACACAAAGTTATCTGAAAGATGACTTCTGTAAACATCTTCTAATTAGTCCTTAAGACTTTTTTTTAGTATTTTGGTACATGTAACGTTTAATAACATTAGATCTAAAACTAGATCTAAATTAATTTTTATAAAAAATTAAACAAAATATAAATTCTAACGAGTATGACTCAATATACATTCCATTTATGTGTATGACTGTCAATATATTGTATATTCCATTATGCCTGCAATGCTTGTGGTGTGATGTGTACAAGAGCCACTATCTTTCATCATAGTCCCCTTTGAGGACTTGCTTTCAAAAAATATTTCATGAATGTTCGTCAGAATTTATATCTCTCATAATGCTGTATCTTTTCTATCCCATATGGTTTTCAAACATAGAGAACCCAAACTCCACCACGTCCGTCTGGTGGCGAGCTCGCATATTGCTGAATGATGAAAATAACGAAAAGATATTTTTTTCATATTGTCTTTTCAGTAATACGAAAAGACGTCTTTTAGTCGACTTTTCGTTTTACCGAAAAGACAACCAGAGAAAGATGACGAAAAAATGTCTTTTTTAAGTTGTCTTTTCAACAAAACTAAAAGACTCTTATATTCAACTTTCATCTTGCTGAAGAGACAAAACAATCATACTTTTGTCATCTTAGACATTTTTTCGTTATCCTTTAGTATTTTGTGTTATCTTAAATTTTATAGGTCAAATTCTTGTGTTGAGTCTGCTTCTTGAAAATCTTATTTTTATGATATCTTAAAAAATGACAACAAATAGATTTCTCATAAAAGATATCATAATTATGTTTCTATCTTTGTTTCTGAATCAAATATAGCGACGCATGCGCATTTGTATGGCTCAAATACCATATAACATAATAATATCTTCCATAAAAGAACAAATTGATATCATTTAACATGATATCATAAAGATAAAAATTTCAAGAAATCTCTGACATGAGATATCTTAAAGAATTCTCCTAGTAGATGCCTCTGATAAATCATTATTATAAGATATCATTTAGACATTATTTTCAAGATAATTAAATGTTCGTCCACAGGCAAGGAGGAACATAAGTAAATTTTGCTTCAAATAAAAAGTCGTTACAAAATCACAAATGTTTGTTTTGAAACCAAATTTTCTTCTTTAAAACAAAAATTAAACAAGAAAATAATGTTTTTACAGAAAATTCTTGTTTTTAAAGCAGAACATTTATTTTAAAGCAAAGAATCTTTATTCTATCAGAATGTATTTTGTTAATAACTTTTACACAAATAACTAACTTGGGCTAAAACTTTCCGATGATCACTCAAAGCCATGACCTTGACACTATATGTCAAGGTCAAGGTCATCATAGATGGGTCCGTTGCTTTTAAGATTTATCGAACATTAATCATAAACAATACATCATATTTAATTTTTGTTACAGCTACAGAAGATAAGTTTGAACTTGTGTATAGGAAAAAGATCATAAACAATAAAGATGGAGTCGAAATAACATGTATCGCTGAAGGACTTTATCCTCAACCGGCTTTAAATATTTCTGTCGAGTAAGTGTCTTTTACATTCAACAATTTTTATTAAAACGCCCTTAAAATTATAAGAATTTAAGTAATTTTCCAATTTTTTTTTACATATAACATATACTTCTCCATTTTTTTTATGTGTCACCAGAATATCTCGATTTCTATATACGAGGGGGGACCCATAAGTTCCGGGAATTACGCTGTGGTGGGGAGGGAGAGTGGGGGAACCTATTGTTTGACCACATGTCCGTTAGTGTCACGCCACCTGCGTCAGTGTGCGAAGTTGTGTCGCTGTGAGTGCATCGGTTCGCCTGTGAGATTTTTTTTAGTAAAACAACTTTTTACATTTCGGCGAAAACTGGTTCTTCCATCATGACAACGCGCCGGCCCACACCGCCCTTTCCGTGAAGCAATTTTTGACCAAAAACGCCATGACACCAATTGTCCACCCCCCATACTCACCGGATCTAGCCCCCTGTGACTTCTTTTTGTTCCCCAAATTCAAAAGGAATATGAAAGGAAAGCGTTTTGCCACTGTGGAGGAGGTGAAACAAAAATCGCTGGAAGGCTTAAAGGACATCCCGATGAGTGAATTTAAAAACTGTTTTGAACAATGGAAGAATCGTTTGGAGAAGTGCGTTGTGGTCAATGGCGAATACTTTGAAGGTGATTAAAATTTGGTGTTAAAATATTGAGAAATAAAGAAGTTATGACGAAATTCCCGTTTTTTTTGGGTCCCCCCTCGTACTTTTCACCTCTTGTTTTCATTGTACAATCAAGGAAAATTAAAAAGGCAACTTACACTGTTAAATTCATAATGTCAAATTTTGCTTCAATTGAATTATGTTTAAGCATTCAGTTTCTGTAGAAACTGCTCCTTCTGTAGCACTGCTCCTGTCCAATAAGTTGTTAATTTGACTAAAAAACCACCAATTAATTTGACTAAAAAAACTAAAGTTGAGTAATTTAACTAAAGAGATACACTAAATTTGATTCAAATTTACTTTATTATTTTCTAAATATATACGTTAATATGGATAATGTCAATATCAATGTTAACCACACAAATGGATTAATTTAGATTTTGACTTATATGGAAGTTAAACTAAACATTATTTAAGAGATTTGATTATCATTGTATATCTAACAGTGCATCTCTGCACCAAATCAAAGGAGTTTCTGGAGTTTGCAAATTACTATTAGCACTTTTGGTGTTATTTAAATAAATGCGGTATTTTTCTTTGACTTTCCGATAATAGATAGTGTGTAGATTCTGATGTAGTTGATGTCACAATCTTTTAAGATTTTCCGTTAAAATTAAAATCATTCTTTTTACCCTTTTCATATTGTTTCATCTACAAAATTTCGACTTTTTAACAATACACGATAATAAAACTGCATCGACAAAAGTCTAATTGCACCAATAGCTTTCTATTATTCTTTCAATGACCATATTTTGCCATGCGACGCAACATCGTTACTTTGTATATGCTTAGCCGATTTTTTTCACCTCATTCAAGCGTGACGTTATTTTTAAGTGTATTAAGAACGCATTTGCAAATACTGCGAATGAATTCATTGTTTGTATCATATAGGAGGGCATGTTGATTTTCGTTCAAATGGTAGGGTGTTTTGAGAAAACAGATATTTCTTTTACCAATCGCGTAAGGTAATTTTTGTCGCTTTTTTCTCATTACCTTTCTTTAAAAAATTTTAGTGAAAAACCTTCTTTAAAAAAACAAACGACTGAACCGCATGAGTTTTTTTATACGTAACTAATCATTCAATAATTATATTTGCAGTATGTAGACGTAATACATTGCATTAGAAAAGATGCAATAAATATCCGTATGGTCTTGATATAGCGTTGTAATAATCTTTTTCTAGGAACTTTAGATCGCCAGGATAGACTTGTTACGCAAACTTGAGTGCGAAGTTCCTAAAAAATATGTATTAATTTGCGTCGAGAGAAACGTCGCGTTATCTGTATTCCTAATGGAAAAGATTTTGCTTGATAAAAATAATATTGAGATTTTGATATTGACTATCTTTAGTAAAATGATGATCGCGTTGCTTTCTTTTTCTCATAAGATCATTGAATACTCTTTTAAGACTTCCATGAGCACTTTTACAGAAGTTATGTATATCGCGGATTATCCGTGCAGGATTGTCAGATTGTCAGAAGCATATATAGATCGCCAACTTCGGACTCTAGGTAGCCCATAATTCGCCAAACAATAGTGGCAACATCGCCAGCAGTGTAGCCAGCTGATGACCTTTTTTGAAGGGGGGAGGAGGATAATACCATCTTACTTAGACTGTGTTCCAAAATTCGCTGCCAGCACTGAAAATCTACACTTTACTTCACGTATACTGTACATTTTCAGCACTGGCAGTAAATTTTGGAACACAGCCTTAGTATCACATTCTTTCAAATTCTATATTATTTTATCCTTCTTTTATCATTATGCTTATAGAACGCATATTTTCTTTCTATTTTTAACTACTATACTAAATATACTAATTATTGCATCACTCTTTTTGGCATTACATCATTAAGTACATCTAATCTTCAATCTTTATCAGCAACTAGAATGTTTAAAGCTTCCTCCAACACTTCATCATCATTACTACATTTTTCGCGGATATACTTTGTATCTTGCAGATTTGTATACATACTTGAAGTAAACAATTCATATATTTGTTGCGTGCATTTAAATACGTTGCAACATTTCTTTCTTACCTGCATTGACATTTCAATTCATACCAATGTCTCCAAATATTTTTAAACATAGCAAATTTCGAAACATCGTTTTTATTGTGTTTATTATTAAGAATACCCTTTCAATGTCAGCATTATTAAATGGCAGTGTAAGAACTCGTAAAACAAACTCTGCCAATTCCTTGAAGACCATTTTTCTTTTGGCATCCTAATGACTGAAAGATTTCACTCCAAAATTCTTTAATTGTTTGGCACTTTTCCATCGAAATACTTTGTCCACGGTATTACAGGAAGCTTCATCTATTAAGTTTCAAGAACATCAATGTACCTTCTCCTGCAATATACATTTATTTTTGCTTCTCACAAATAAAACATTCTGTTGATTTTTTAATTTAAATTCCACTTTTCATTTTCAATTTACGTATCAAATTCAAAGATGGACAATGAAATTCAGGCTAAGACTTCAGGTTAATGGACTTATACATATCTTTGGTGAAAAATACTTCACAGCTTCAATTAAGTTTAGGTTGGCAGGAAACCGTTTCACTATTTGTCTGCATAAAACAAGAAAGCTTGCACATTGTCTTTTCACGAGCTTTAATTGCTCCGATGATAGATTACAAATATGAGCTTTTCATCGAAAAAAATTCTTCTAAGTCTGCAAATTCGATAGAGAACCAAGCATTTTTATCATTCACAGCTCTTTCCACTATTTCCAAATCTTCCATACAAAGTACATTGGAATTAGTGGAATGTTCCATGTACAAATAATTAATTTAAATAAATCCTGCGAGCCATTGACATCAACAGAATACGGAGTTCCCGAAATAATTCTGTTACTTCAGCTGTTTGATTTTGGAAAAGAAAATTTACTGAGTTAATCTGTTCAAGCACATGTTTTAAGAAAATTAGGTACAGTATATTTGAATCATCCTTGTACAAATTATGCAAAATCGTAGCTATGTAATACGGGGTCGAATATGAAAAGACTAATTGACCATGATTGATCAATTTTCTACGACTTAAGATCTTACAACTACTACGACTTCTATTGTAGACCCCGCATAACAATTTTCCTTTGGATTATTCTTTCGATAAAATGAGTTTTTAACTCAAGACATTTGTTCTAATGTTAATTTTACAGGTATACTCCATATAAGTCATTCCGTTTTACAAAGAGGAGTTAACTTTTTATATGCCATCATTAATGGTAGCATATAGGTCTTTGTATAAACTTTGTCTCATACTAGAATTCAAAAACCATGATCGAGTTTCTTTAATTAAAAATTCTAATGTTTCTAAAAGTTTCTTGTCTGCGAATGATGAACACAAATGTAATAAATGATATATGCATTTTATTAATTGCAGCTGTAATATCTGTTACAAAATTTTAATACTTAAAATTTAAGTAACTCGTATAAATGTTGAATAATATGCTTGTATACATAAAAACTACAGATTATCACTTCCAATGATAAATTACTATCTCTTTCAAAAGCGTGAATAAGGAATAATTTGATCCACATATTGCATTTGCCCCATCTATCCTAATCCTATCATTTTATTAATATCAAGATTGACTTGGGATAAATATTGCTAGAGCATCTTTCAAATCAATGGCCGTTTGTTTTTCAATTTAATAAAGCCGAAAAAGCTAATCATCTATTTTATATTTCTTGCTATAATACCTGAGAAAGTTAAAGAAACAGAATAATCCTTTTTTGATTTGAAAACTGAATAGAAGTTCATATATGACCAAGTACCATAATACTATCCTATGTATGTTAAATATTATCTGCGTATTCAAATGAAAAAAAAAACATATTTTTTTTTTAGAGTAGCACGCAAAGAATGCCCATCGATAGGAGAATTGAAGTTACGAATCATTCTATTCCAATCTTGAATTATATCATCTCTTCTCCTATTTTTACATCTCCTACTGATAAACAACTATTAAAGTTGGAATCTGACATATGTAAATTCATATCGGCACATCCTAATATTATTTTCACACACGCTGACAAAAGTAACGTCACGGTTGCCAAAGACACGTACATAAATAAAATGACCATTATTAAGTGACTGACAGACATATGTACCCATTAAAAAAGATTCTACCAAAAAACTTACAACTCTAAGGTCTATGCTCAGTAGATAAAAAACGAAAGACCATATCAAGGACTCTAAGTATAAAATGTTATATTGCAGTGACGGATTACTTCCGAAAGTCTATGGATTGTCAAAGATTCACAAACCGGGTTGTCCTCTTAGAATTATTGTTTCCTCGATAGGCAGTCCACTATACACATTAGCTACATACACAATATATTATTCAAGACAATTCCTAAGATGGACATTTACATTAAAAATAGCTTCCAATTAGTTGATAAATTAATAAGAATATACAGATAAATATAAATTAACTTCCTTGGACGTGATTTCACTTTTTACGAATGTTCCAATAGATATAGCGGTTGATTGTGTGAATGAACAATGGAGTTTTATTTCTAAGGAATGCTTTCTGTCTAAGAATGAGAGATGTTTCTGAGAGAGTTTGTTTTAGATTCCATCTTTTTTTCATTTGACAACAAAATTTAAAAGCAAAGCTTTGGCATTCCTATGGGCTCTCCTTTATCATCTACAATAGCGGACTTGGTAATGAGGAGATTAGAGACGGTGTCCCTGATGTCGTTGAATGTGGACATTCTATTTTATCATAGATATGTAGACGACATTTCTACTGCAGTTTCTCCCTCAAAAATTGATATTCTTCTACAATGTTTTTCAACTCATTTCATCCATGTCTTCAATTTACTATAGAAATAGGAGGAGAAAAATTAGATTTTTTGGATACTACAATATCTATTATTAATAATCGATTCGTTTTTGACTGATATCTTAAACCTATTTTCTCAAAGAGATTTTTAAATTTCCACTCAAATCATCCAATTGCACAAAAGAAAGGTACAATGTTTTCGCTAGTTGACAGAACTTTTTTACTTTCTGACTTTATGTTTCACATAAAAAATTGGACATTTATTATTAACATTTTATTAGATAATGACTAACCATTAACTTTTATTTTTGACACAGTTAATCAACGTATAAAAAAATTACTGAAAAGTAAACACATAACACGTAAAGATTTGGTTGACAATGTCTGTGTGAATGAATCTGTATCTTAGTTTATGGTACCTTTTATTCCTTTTTACACAGAGAAATTTAAATGGTTCAACAAAAACGAATCAGGGTATCTTTTCATAGTCCTAACAAAATGGGTAAATATATTAAAGTACAAAAGGATATTTGTCCCCATACATCTAAGAACAATGTACAATAGTTTATAAGATTTCGTGTAATAATTGTGATGCGTCGTACGTTGGACAGACGGGCAGACAATTGAAAATCAGAACATCGTAATCATATTAGACATAACACTTCTGTTCGTTCTGTTATAACGGAGCACAGGTTGCAGTATGATTATGATTTCCGATGCGACAATGTTAAAATTTTGGATGAAGAGCCTTGCTATAGGAAACGTTTAATTTCTGAGAGATGCTCAATATTAAAAAGCAGGAAAATAGTTTAAATTTACAAACTGACTGAACTACGCCCAAACGCTTAAAACTAGGTTAATGAGATAAGAAGGGGGAATGGAGAGGGTGTGGAAGGACGGCTAGACTCAATCTCACAGGTATACTCAGAGAGGCGAACACCTGTGAGTTGTACGCACCTTTTCGATCCCGGAATGTGGGTCAACGTCCTGAAAGGACGCTATGACACCTGTTCCTGAGGGACAGTGCGAACGTCGGTCCTACTTTTTGGATCAAGGAACTTAATCCCTTTGACCCGGGACTGGACCTTGTGCGATCTTAAGAATTAGAGAGAGAGGAATGAAGCGAGGGGTAACATAAAAAAAGGTGGAAAGTCAGCGATTTTCAATTACAATTAATTTACATTTATTTAAATTATGCTTAGAGACATTACTAGATTTACATTAAGAGAGAGTGATTATGTGAAGATAAGAAAAAATATCATAGTTATCTAGTGGACGCGTTCACAAGGTGTGTATGTGTGTGTGTATGTTACGGGGAGGGCGGGTGTACGCTCGGAAGGAATAACAAACGACTTACTCTTTGATCCACGGGATCCCGGATTGACGTTACTCGACTAGCAGGTCCGCTGTCCACGCAAAGAGCCCCAAGAAGGTGGTCCAGTGATTGATGGCTGGATGATACAAGGCGTATGACGAGTATTGAGATTCGCGACCAATAAAGTCGGAAAAGGTACTGCGAACTGGCGCGACGCGGACTGGCTTTCTTGAAACTGACCACTATGCTGACAATTCTGAGTACACTGACTGACTCTCTTGCAACTGACGCGGATCGACTATGCTGACTATTCTGAGTACTCGAACTGACTCTCTTACAATTGACGCAGATCAACTATGCTGACTATTCTGAGTACTCGGACTGACGATCTGTGCTTCCGCGGGGCCTCTATTTATACCCCGAAAAAATGGACGTAGTGCCCTTTATCTAGGATGCAATAGTTGCAATGTCTCGTGAGATTTATGATTTTTATAGCGCCCTATTGTTGTTGATCTAAAGTGCATCGTTAAGGGGATTTCTAGAAGAAATGATTTATGTTTTTCTCTAAAAGCCAAGATTGCTCCAGACAAATTTGTTATTGTATTTTCGCGGAAAATGTGGTTAGGTAAACAGGCGGTTATCGTCCACAAATAGTTTTGCAGGGCAACCATTATCGCGAGTCCGACTTTAGATAACGTTACCGTGGAAAGTTATCTATGCGTTTTACGATTTTTTAAACGCGACGTAGCACCTGTTTTCCTAAGATGAAATTGTCATTCTGACAACAAGGCTTGGATTTTGTTATCGCGTGACTTCGATACATTTACGCAATCTTGTCACTTTTTCGGGCCCGTATTAAGATTGTTATTCCTTCCTGGTTGATTAGCGTTTTACGAGCTTTGCGGAGCCCGCTCGGTCCTTCTTTTTAGATCCATTAGACCGTTATCAGCGCGCTCCATTCGAATCCCATAGGCGCCGCCTATAGTCGCGACGTAGGGCCAAATCTTTCGAAAGAAAAGAATTGTAACGTCCATAGGATGTAACACTGATATTGAAGGTCTCCATAAGGCATATATACCTATTGTAAATAAAGTTTGACTCTTACTGACAGTCCGTCTCTTCTCTCAGTCTGTATTGATATCAGCGAGCGTACATTATAATCGACATACAATGTCCGTCTCACATATCTGCGTTCCATTATACTTTGTATATCTTAATTAGTTTTTCATACTTATATGGACTTATTTGAATAATCTACACATAATTTTTGGTGAGTTTTAATTATTTGTTAGAATTCCGGTATGTTTATTTGATTGTTTTTATTTTTTCGTAAGAAGTTTTTTTATTTTATTTTTTTATCAACTAGAACTTTTTCCAAGAGATATGAAACACATTTGATTGTTCAATCGTATATGAATAATGTCGAGTTCTACATCAAGACTCACCCGAACTGTTACTAAATATAATGAATATGCGGTCATTTTCAATAATTAATTTTGTACAGCGATTTTTGTGATAAATTAATATCTGAAGACGGCTCAATCTGGTAGTCGAAACTTGTAATATTTGAATTTAAACTGAGTTTTTTTTATTATATATATTTTTCTAATTTTACTTTTCTTTATTTGAAATTTATTCCTTTAATTGTGCGTCTATTTAAAAAATGTGTTTGACTCTTATTTTGCTCTTTATTTATTAATATTTATTTTGTTTATGAAGAGTCCTTCTGTCTGTTCATGTTTCATAATACACAGTATTTTTAAGTCATGAGTAGAAATAAACGTTACATTATATATAACTTACCTTATACAAATACCCATAAATTTATTTTCAGCAATGTCAGTTGATTCATCTATAATTTATGAATAATCTAATTTACTTTCTTTCACATCTTGAATCAAATCTGATAATATAACTGGCGCCAGTACATTTGCTATTAACTTTGAGCAGTTGGTTCGATGAATCTGAAGTTTTTCCAGTTTGCTTCTTAAGTACGAGCAATGCGGTATGGCTCGGTATTGCCATCGGTTTCATGGCCGCGGTACAGACACGCGAGGCGCAGAACGCAAGTCGGACGTGCAATGTACCTGATTGGCTCGCGCCAGCAAATTGCGATCGCGGTCGCGTTCACCGTTGCGAGAAGCACGAGTTTTTCCCATTGTAACAACTAACACGGAGAAAATGAAAAATGCATTTAGGCATTCGACGACCGAGAACACTCGGCGAAGGCAGAGAAAACTCTTTGTTACTGTCGAGGTCTAGTGAGAAATCGTTGATCGAGAAAACTCGACAGAGACACAGCACTCTCTACCCCTGGTAAGAGGCCTTATAAAGTCAATATATTTGCATTCTGGCATATTGTTTTATAATATTTTATTTAGATTGTTCAAAAAGCTCGTTTTAGTTTATTTAGCTCAAAGTTTTATATACAATACCTTTGTCAAAAATAAATTAAATTTAAAATTAAAGAAAAGAATTTTAAAGTTTAAAATTTCTATTTTTAAATCATTATATTTTTTAAAATTTCTATGAGTTTTTGACTACATTTACATTTAGAAAAGTATAAGCTTAAAAACATAAAATTTTTAATGAAAAATTAAAAATTTTTAAACTATTGGGTGGTCCGGAAAGTCCGTGCGGATTTTACAATGAAAAATTGTATACGAGGGTCGTTTGAAAAGTCCGTGCAAAAATAAAAACTACTTAATTTTTTAGGGTAAACTTTTTTTATTTTTCAACATAGTCACCTTTTAGGCTTATACACTTCGTCCAACGCTGCTCTAATTTGTTGATCCCTTCCGAATAATAGGATTTGTCCAAGTCTGAAAAATAGCCATTTGTTTCTGCAATCACGTCCTCGTTTCCATAAAATCTTTTTCCCGCCAGCCATTTCTTCATATTGGGGAACAAATAGTAGTCCGAGGGAGCCAAGTCTGGAGAGTAGGGGGGATGTGAGACGAGTTGGAACCCTAATTCCATTAATTTTGCGACCACAACTGCTGAGGTGTGAGCTGGTGCGTTTTTGAAAATCACTCGACTTCCTCGATTCAAATGAATGCCAAACACAAACAAATAGACCGATCTGGCTGTAACTTGGTGTGTGTTCCTCCAAGAGATGCTACTAACTAAATCTAACCTTGATACGCGCCAGTAGTGCTATCTCTCTGACTTTGCAAAGACTTTTCAAACGACCCTCGTATACGATACCTTCGTCAAAAATGAACGAAATTTAAATTTAAAAAAAGGGTTTTAAAGCTTGAAATCTCTACTTTTAAAAGCTTATCACATTTTTTAAGTTTATATGAGTTTGAATTTTTACATACCAAAAACTACGAGCTGAAAAAGATAAAAAATTTTCTTTTCACTTTG
>NW_017306171.1:656328-674194 GCF_001594115.1 Trachymyrmex septentrionalis
AACGTTTTTTTTGGGACCTGGTGGCTTTATTTTATTCACGACACCTTTCTGGCGAAAATTTTTAACCCACGAACGCACTGTTACTTCGGTTGGTACTGGTTTATGCGGCTGAATTGAAAAACGTTTTCGAAATGCGCGTATGGTAGTTATATAGGATTCCTGACTTTTAAAAAACATCTCGACCGCGAATGCACGGTGTTCTGTCTTCCACTCACTCATCGCGACGAACGAATACTGAAAAACGAAATGTGGCAGATCAGACTATCACGCGCTCGCGCTCCCCCTCCCCTTACTTTTTTTTTGTAGTTGCAGTTGCGGAAAAATTACCTCCATTCCTTCTATTTTTTCTGACTTCTGCGGCATAAATCCCAGCGCGGCGTATTTGTCGGAGTTATCCTATGTTTATACGTATAACCTT
Organism: Trachymyrmex septentrionalis; assembly: GCF_001594115.1. Classification (NCBI taxonomy): domain Eukaryota; kingdom Metazoa; phylum Arthropoda; class Insecta; order Hymenoptera; family Formicidae; genus Trachymyrmex; species Trachymyrmex septentrionalis. Next base: position 656,747 of record NW_017306171.1, read on the forward strand.
TTGCGTATTTTGTACCCCTAAAAACTGCATTGTTCCTGGCAGAAGCTCTAAGCCGGATGTCGTTGCACTCACCACCAGTGAGCTGCAGCGATGAGATGCGCCTGCATATTTTTAATCGAATCAAAAAACAATTCACAGATGACAGCCACTCCGAAATATCCGAATACGCACAAATTCCGCTGAATTTCGTTTTCTCCTGCTCGTGTTTTTAACCGGTGGGAATCGCTGAAAGATTTCAGAACAATACAAGCGAAAACAACAATTAGTATAAAAGCCGCGATTTTTATCGCGCGCAGTCTCTTTTCTTTTCCATACCGATTCTGCTCCTGTATCACTACTAGTTCTGAATCCTCCGGCCGCGAGCACAAAAAGATGGTAGAGAGTACTCTGCAATTATTGAATGTTCTCGATCGCAACCGACCGACATATCTTAGCAATCGCTGCATCGACGGGAATTTCCAGAATGTACTCCATCACGCCGAACGTTCTCGGCCGCCGGCTTGCTGACCGCCGTTTTCCACGCCCCAACATAATTATACTTTTGTTAAAAAAAAGTTTCTAAAAATCAACTTTTTTTGTCCAACAAATAAAAATTCCACCTTTATTAATTAAAACAGCAAAAAAAAGAACTAAATTTTAAACAATTTTAAAAAAATACTATCATAACAATCTTATGTCTAAAAGAATAACACCGCGCCTCACAATTAAAGGGTGTCCCAAAATTAACGCAAGATTTGAATTAAATAGAAAACACAGTTTTTAGTCTTTTGATTGTTATTTTTTTATTGAATCATAAAGTACATAGGATAGGGTTATTTGTGGAATAACACATCGGGCAAATGGCCTCCACGGCTTTGCATGCACATACGCACTCGTTTGTCGAAATTTTCCATGACCATTTTGCATAAATGTGGCTGAATTTCGTTGATGCAGCGTTGAATCTCCTCCTTTAATGCACGGGTGATTGTGGGCTTGTTGACATAGACCTGTGATTTCAAATAACCCCATAAAAAGAAATCTAATGGTGTTAAATCACACGATCTAGGGGGCGATTTTGGCGATTAACAAAGCCATCAAGGTGAAAATGTGCTTCATCGCTTAGGATGATTTTGCTCGAAAAATCAGCATCCATTTGTTGATATTCAATAATCCATTTTCACGCTCCATTTTCACTAACCCTAAACTGTCAGCTGTTAAATTGTTTTTTTTTTGGGTTGCCAACACTTTACTGCACAAATGGCGGCAAATTCAAATCTTGCATTAATTTTGGGACACCCTTTAATTGAGAATTTGTTTATTATTTTAAAAAATTTGAGCTAATAGTAATTTTCCCCTGATAGTCACTTTCAAAAAGTAAAAATGGATAAATGTTAATATTTAAACGGTGAGAATAAAATTAACAATTTATTTTAATTGCTTATACATACCATAAGAGCCAGAAACGTTGCGTCAAATAATTTCCACGACTCATCGTTTAAGTCGATTTTTTAAATATATTAGGTTGTTCGGAAAGTAATTTCGTTTTTTCTTATGAAAATGAAAGACGATTTTCAATTAGACGCGTTTCAAATGATCATGAACGGTCGAATTCGATAAATTTAATCTCTCAGCGATCTCACGAGTTGTTATTCGCCGGTTTGCATCAATTAATGCTTTTATTGTGTCTTCATTAGCTTCAACTAGCCTTTCAGAACGTGGTGCATCTTCAACATCAAAATTGCCGGATCGAAATTTTGCAAACCAGTTTTGGTACTGGCGTTCTGTCAATACATCTTCTCCATACACATCGGATAATTTTTTCTTGCTTGAACAGCATTTTTATCTTTTCGATAGTAAAAAAGTAAAATATGCCGAAAATGCTGCTTTTCACTTTTCATATTTGATAGGGCACCAACCAAAAACTACTGCGTAGAATCAATCGAACTTTTTTCACAAGCAAGCCTTGCTATATCAGCTGTCAAAATATTTAATGATTATGCGGCTTAAGTGTGAAGTTGGCTGTGAAAAAATACAATAAGTCCTCTGTTGGGAAAAACGGAAATTACTTTCCGAACAACCTAATATTTCGCAGCTTTATGACACATTTTCTTAGGCGGCCAATAACATTAGTTATTTTCTTAATTATACCACGCGTCGCGGGCACAGCTTCAGCTTTATTTTGTTTTTTGAACTTTACAATTGTCCACGACATTATGCTCATTAAATATAAATTAATTCCTAAAGACTTCTTAATGATACAAAATGGTTAGACATAACAGGACAATAGCAGTCAAGCACGATAATTTTTCTGTTAACCAATACGGTTAATGAAACAACTTTATTAATAATTAATCCGCTTTTTCGGCTTACTTTTGAGCCATCCTCAAAGACAATATGATGTAATTACAAAAAACTTTTTTACAAACTAATTCATTTGAATGAGCCACCTCTACCTATTAACGGAAACTATAATACAAACTATATAACAATCTAAAATGTATTAAAATGATTAAAAGATAAATTTGTTGAATGCAAAAACGATTTATTGTGAAATAACAGAAAGTAGCTCATTAACACAAAAATTCATATCGCAAACACTTAAATTTTATCAGTTTAGTCAAAAACCAGTCATTGATCATTCAGCGAATCAGTGTCAATTATGTTGAAATTAATAAATAACTTTTAATATATCTAAAACGTTCAGCGCAAAGAACAGGAACAAAGAAGGGAAAAAAATTCTAAAGATATTAATTATCGTCCAAACAGACATTTAAACCAAAATTGAATCTTTAATAATTTAATCTTAATGAAACAAAGAACGTACACTAATTAGTTGGCAATAACATCGCTCCGATATTTATAGTCCGTTACAATTGGAAAGTAGGTTTTGGGAAGCCCCTCCAAGTTTGTCTGCAGGTTAAGATCTGACGTGTCTGTTTCCTGATGTGTAGCATCTCTGATACCAATCCCTTTTTGTACTGGGGCTCCCCATCCAAAATTGCATTATTTTCCCAATCGAACTTGTGGTCCTCTTCCAGTCGGTGGTCAGTTATGACCAAATGTGTGGTTGTGTTCCACCGAATATAATTTCTGTGCTCAGCTATTCTCGTCTTCAGCTGTCTTCCCATGTCTGTCCCATGTAACTCGCATCGCAATCTTTGCAACAGATCTTCTACGCCATATTAGATTTCTTTTCATGTGAAAGGGGATCCTTATGTACTTTGATGAATTCGCGCAATTTATTAACACTATAAAATGATATTCTATAAGAATTATCAATAATTATTTCGGAAATATTAATTCAATTTAATTGTAATGTATATTAGATAGTAGTTCAACATCTTAACACTCGGACCGGGAAGGCGCTTTGTATTTAAAGTTGTAATATTGATATAGACGGTCTTGTTTCCAATCATATTGTTTATAATACGCGCGCTTATATATGCGTAACTCACTATATATATCGGTTATTGCGAAGAGTGTTGCTAAGGTCTCGGTAGTCTAAAGGCTCAGGACGCTCGCACGGAATGCAAGAGATCCGGGTTCGACTCCCGGCCGAGGCAATATTTTTCGCAATAAGTTTATTACAGTTTTTTAAGATTTGGGAGAATTTGGGGGGATTATTTGTTTCAGATTGATTGTGTGAATCCGATAATTTCATCGGCTCTCAATTTATTTCTGAAATATTAATTCAATTTAATTGTAATGTAAAGGGTGTCCCAAAATTAACGCAAGATTTGAATTTGCCGCCATTTGTGCAGTAAAGTGTTGGCAACCCAAAAAAAAAAAACAATTTAACAGCTGACAGTTTAGGGTTAGTGAAAATGAAGCGTGAAAATGGATTATTGAATATCAACAAATGGATGCTGATTTTTCGAGCAAAATCATCCTAAGCGATGAAGCACACTTCCACCTTGATGGCTTTGTTAATCGCCAAAATCGCCCCCTAGATCGTGTGATTTAACACCATTAGATTTCTTTTTATGGGGTTATTTGAAATCACAGGTCTATGGCAACAAGCCCACAACCTCCCGTGCATTAAAGGAGGAGATTCAACGCTGCATCAACGAAATTCAGCCACATTTATGCAAAATGGTCATGGAAAATTTCGACAAACGAGTGCGTATGTGCATGCAAAGCCGTGGAGGCCATTTGCCCGATGTGTTATTCCACAAATAACCCTATCCTATGTACTTTATGATTCAATAAAAAAATAACAATCAAAAGACTAAAAACTGTTTTCTATTTAATTCAAATCTTGCGTTAATTTTGGGACACCCTTTAATTCCCCCAAATTTTCAATCTTATTGTTTATACACGCTCGCCTACAATGCGTAACTCTCTATACATATCGGTTATTGCGAAGAATATTGCTAAGGTAGTCTAAAGGCTTAGGACGCTCGCACGGAATGCAAGAGATCCGGGTTTGACTCCCGGCCGAAGCAATATTTTTCGCAATAAGTTTATTGCAGTTTTTTAAGATTAAATTTGGGAAAGTTGGGCGGATTATTAATATTTCAGATTGATTGCGTTGAAAGTCCGATAACCATATTGGCACGCAATTATCATTTTTGAAATTAATTTATTTAAATGAATAGAGTGCGTCACCAAAATCCAGACAAATCGAACAATTTCTTTAAACAAAATGTTTTTAACAAAAAATTAAATTTAAAATTGTTAGTAAGTGGCTCAAGTAAATTACAAAGGTTAAATAATAAAGAGCATACAGCCACGACAAAGGATGTAAACAAGAAGTATATTATTTAAAAATTTTCCAAATAAATAAGTAGACGTTTCGGTCAAGATTTGACCATCCTCAGTACAATAAAAGATGACATTAAAACTTATAACTAAAAGTCAATAAACGCAAGTCAAAAGTTAAAATAGTAATAAATAGACTAAAAATTACATGATATTAGCAAAACGCAATAGTTCATTGAAAATTACATAACTTTGTTTTTCTTCGCACTAATATAAAAATAAAAATAAGAGCAAGAGTTTTGTGTCAACTGTACTAAACTGTTTGTCATTATTCTTAAAAAACGATGCAACCTTCATGACAAGACACGTAATTATCCAGTTCTATTATAAAACAAAAATAAAAGAAAGAATTACTTTAACTAAAATATATTTCCTTTATTCTTTCTGTAAGCACAATTTATTGAACAATAAAATTTTTTTAGCAGCAAAATAAAATTATGAAAAAACAGATAACTTACACCTATCTTAGGACACGAAGACTCATCGGTACATCAAGATATGCAACACGTTTAAATAATAATTAAATTTATCGTCCTAATACTGATAAAGGCCAACAACTATGATATATTTATTGTATATTGAGGAAGAATAGGGAAGGGGTAAAGAAAAGAAAGGAAAGAGAAAATGTTAGGAGTGGGACTTAAAACTATTTTCAATAAGTGGGAGATAGACTTCGGGAAACTTTTCAGTATCACTCTGTTTGTTTAAACCATTTTTTTGCACTTTAATATGTATCATTTCCGCAATCAATCTTTTGTAATAGGAACCTTCTGAATCCAATATTTTGGCATTTTCCCAATCAATCTCATGGTCCTTCTCCAGTCTGTGGCATGAGATAACCGAATGGAAGCTAGCAGGTTTTTTTAAATCATTCATATGTTCTTTTAGACGAGTCTTTAATTTTCTTTTTTCTGACCAACGTATGAATAATTGCAATCCTTGCAATTGACTTAGTATATTGTACAACATTCGAAAGTTCCTCTTTTTTAATCTTATCTTTTCCCGTTTTTATGAATCTATTCATGCTGTTCATAGGTTTGTATACCAAATTGAAACTTGTTTAACGTTAGTTTGAATTTTTCAAAGGTTCGCTCTTTAGGTACGAAATAGTAAAGAATTTTTTGTTTATGATCGTATCCGCGAGAAATTAACATTATGTTCTTTAATGAAATTAAAATTCTTTTTTACTGACCAAATTTTAATTCTGTTGTTTATCGTTGCAAATAAAAATTGCAACGGGTATCCGTTGAGATGTAGAGTGGTGATTAAGGAACAGATGTTGTCGAATTTGGGATGAGGAAGAAATAGAATTCTTTCCAATAAACCAATCACCACACCCCTTTTGTGTGAGATAGGGCGATTCGAATAAAAATTCAGATATCTACGAGTTTGTAGGCTTCTTGTATATATCTATACGTATCTTGTATCGATAGTCGACGGACTCTTGTATCGGTACTCGCCGATATATATATATATATATATATACGTATTCCAGAAATATAGCGTGACAAAGTTGCAGGATTTCACATACTCTAGTTGTTCGGATTGATCATTGATTCCGAGCCCGAGTCCGTCGACTATCGCGGCGAGTAGGTTATTGGTTCCGCGCTTCACTCGAAAGAATCTCGCGCGCTCCCGCGGGGATTTCCGCATGCCCGTGAGCAGGGAAGAACCGCGGGGACTCCCGCGTGCCGGGTGAGCGGGGAAAAACCGAGGGGACTCCCGGGTGCCGAGTGAGCGGGGAAGAACACCTAAGGGGGGATACAGCGTTTTTTTCCTGTTTTTCCTCGGGGAATCGAGTCAGTTATTAGCGTGATTCTGCCACGTTCGGGTCAGTAGTGCGTTTGAAGCCTTCCCGGAGAAAGTATCGGGCGCGTGTAGCTTTTTCGGGAAAGATAAGGCGAGCGTTGGGTGTGGTGGAGGGGAGTCTTGTGAGCGGTGTGGTTGCCGAAGAGTAGAAGTGGATTGTGGGAGATAGGCCACGCGCGACAGAGTTCAGCGTGCCATCTCCGGAGGCTGCATCTACGCGGCGGCTTTGTGCCCCCGTTGCCCAGGTGCCGGTTCCCTCGAGACGTCGAGGCGTCCCTGCGGCGTTGGTAAAGGTGCACCTCGCCCAAGGCGGCAAGATTGTGCGGATTGCGGCCCACGTGACGTCTGCAATCATCTCGGCGTTTACCAAGTAAGAGAGCTCTCTGGCGAATCGAAAGGATCCTCGCGCGGCGACTTTCATGTAACGCGAACGACCGTGGTATCTCTCTTCGCTCACCGTTAGGGATCGTTTATTCGTACCCCTCAGCCAGTTAATCAATAAAGATCCGCTTGCCCCGGCTTTTCTCCCATTCCGCGGGAGTTTTTATGCCTAGGCAAGTGCGTGTTATAGCCGCGAATCGGGGTGTCTTGTTTCTTGTTAACCCAGTCCTCACTCATCCTCAATTGTTCCTTTAGTTTTTAGTTTTAGAATCTCACGACGTAAAATTCATTTAAACACTAGTTTAGCCGAAAAGGTAATCAAAAATATCTAGTCTACTAAGGTTAAAATGTTTTTAGAATTAATTGCTCTAAGGATATACTGATTCCAAATTTTTTGCTCATTATTTACGTCAAAAAATTCGATTAGTGCAACCACACTGTTGGTCGAACTTTTTTACTTTTAAAATTTACGTAAAAATGAATTCTTAGTGCAAGAATGAAAATAACAGCCTAACTTCCAATGACTTTGATCTTGACAAATGTTATCGAGGACATGATCCTAAACAACATTCAGAAAGTTTCAATTGTTGATCGAACACCTTGCGTAATGCTAATACCAGAAGTACTGTAACTTTCAAATTTTTTAATTTAATGTTCAAGCAAAACCCCGTAGGACTTTTTTAATTGATTTTTTTAACTAACAAAAAAAAATAGTACGGTATGAATCGCCCAAAAGTATAATTATTCGAACTATCGAAAATCGACATTTTTGAAAAATCTATAACATATTACTATTGTATATAAATTTACAATTAATAAATAAAATTGTATTATTCGAACAATATAAAATGGTAGATAAAGGATTGTACAGGTATAAATATTATTGCAGTATATATAATTAAATTTATTAGGATTTAGTTAGAAGATGATGTAAAGCTCGCTCTAAAGCAATACATTTACCCCGCCCGAGCGATCTCCGAAGATTGACAGAGATTATAAAATTTCCACTATTTATTATATTGAAATAATTCTTTTTAATTCTACATTATCGTATACTTACTTTTATTCTATTCGAAACTCAGTAACAAACGTATATTTAATAAAAAATAAAGGGATAGAAACGCCAAAAACTTACAAGTTAGTCACGTATGGATCCCAAGTACCCTCTTTGAATTTTTATGCATTCTCACATCAAAAATAGCGCAAAAAGACACCTTTGCAGGCTTATCATATCTATGGAGTATCTAGTTAAAGTTTTTTTTTCAGCTTCAATCCGGGTCACCAAATGATATTATAAAAAAGTTACAGCAATGTAAAAAATCGCATAGAGTATATTAGATCCATGAGAAGTTTGCTAGAGTTAAGACTAAAATTAGATCAGCAATTAAATGCTTTAATGTACTTTATTCTTGTTCTCGAGCTAGCACAGCCACACTATTGATAAAATTTTTTGTTTAAATAATGAGCAAAAAATCGGAAACAGAGTAAAAAGTTAACAAAGGATAGTTTTTCAAAATTATGTATTTGATTTTTCATATACTGCACTTTTTCTTTGTAGCTGTGATAACTTCAGTTTTAAACTAGCATAGCTATAGATTTTAACGAATCGGCTGAAATAAAAAAATCAGGAATAGAACAAAAAATTAGCAAAAAAATAGTTCTTCAAAAATATGTACTTGATTTTTTATTTACTGTTTTTTTTCTTTGTGGCTGTGTTAACTTTAATTTTAATCAAGAACAATCATAAGTTTTAGCGAAAAGATTAAAAATATAGCAAAAAAGCAAAAAGATAAAAAAAATGTGATGTAAATCGCGTTTAATTGTGTTGAAGTGACTGTGCCAGCTTAATAGTTAATTTTTCTTTTTAAGACACGACCTAAACTTGTTCCAATGAATACAATATAAATACGGATAAATATTTAGTAAATGGTTTTATATAAAATTGACATTTACTAGTTTAAATAAATTTTTTTTCTAGTTTGAATACGCTCCTAAACGTCGAATGGCATTTGGACTGCTTGCGTGATGAGGTGAAAAGAGTAGTGGAAGGCGGAGTCGAGTCGAAAATCGGTCGCAAAGTGCAACTCGTGCCGAACTCTGTTTTTAACTAATTGAATAAAAATAATGCCGACTAACTAATAAAATTCTGTTTGAAAAATGTCAATACTTTTTGTGGGTGAAGGAATGGTTCGGTATTAACTGTGACTCGGTTGGCGCGGACACTTGTACTTTATTCGTTAGACAGAAGTCGAAAGCGTGGTGCGTTCGAGCCGACAAGTAAAATATGACTGACTTTTCTCGAGATTCTTGCGCGGTTCCTCGCGCATCACACGCGAGCCTCCTTTGTTTCGAAAAAGCTCCAGGCGTACCCGATTTGAGGAATAAAAAGATAAACCGAGTTACGGTGACAAAAGACGGAGGAAAAAATATAGAGAAAGCCAAACAGAAACTCTACACTGAGGGCGACGCCGCGCGCACGTGTCGCTACATTTTTAAAATTTCTTTAGTGATTGTTTTTCATAATTTATGTGTTACGAATTATAACGGTAATTACAATAATACATATATAAAAATGTGCGATTAGCTATAAAATCAATTTTCTAACTGCAATGAATTCAAAAGGGTTCCTTTTTCAGCATCCGGAAATTGTTTACGATAGTCACTAATAACCAGAGTCTAAATCAGGATATTGTTTATCCCCACTCCAAGCGCCGCGCGCAGCGAGAAACAGTGCGAGGAACAATGCATCTATGCCACCGCACCGCTAGTTTAGAGCAGACACTATTAGTTATTTGTGTCATTCTATCCTTATTTTACGTCCAATAAACGATGAAAATAGAATGATACAAACAGCGCTAGTAGCATCTCCCCGAAAACGAGATTAGAGTACCAAATAGGATCATCACATATAGTAAAGAAGTAAAGATAAAATGTAATTATTATAATAATAAGAACTTTATTAAGTTCAGGCAAAAAATACTATTAATAATAGTCTTATTGAGTATATAGTTGAAAAATACAAATTATATGTACATTACTTCTTAAGACTTATAACAATGAGCAACAAAATAATGAGATTTAAATTTAAAATTTTGGCATCTATCTGTTAAAACAACTACGTGAAAAGATACATTCTATCTTAGACGAGACAATAAGTGCATACGTAAGAAGCTGCAATTGTTGCGATTGTAGAGGCACGTTAACATCCGACTGTCTGCATTTGGAAATTATTATTAAAATTGTAATTTGTAAACTAGAATTTTTGTCAATACTGTGACCATTTTGTACCTTATTTTTTCAGGAACGTAAAGTTGCTCAATATTTTTTTGTACTTCTGAAAGTACGTGAAGAGAGTCACATAATAATATTCCACATTTTTCTAATTGTTTTATTGTCGAGGTAAAGCAAATAAAATTATTTTTAATGTTATGTAAACCTTTAATCTTAAAACATTATTTTGGAGTTTTAATATGACGGCATCAGCTGGAAGAGTTTTGATAACTAATTGTTCAGTTATCCGCATAACATTCAGCGGCTTTTAACCACGTGCCCCAATGAATTAAAACAAGTTGTGGAGGTAACGCCAAATTTAGTGCTATTCGTTTAAAAAGTTTAATACGCGAGGGTGCCTTTAAAAAAATTTTTTTTAACAGAAGATATCAATGTACCAATATCAGGATAATGCGCTCTAATTTCTTCTGCTACTCTATGCAATTTATGTATGACGCATGGAATATGAATCATGTTTGGATATTGCTGAACAGATTTCTTGCTGCTTTCCGCATATATGCAGTACCATTTATTACAAAAAACAAAATTTTTTCGGGTTTTACATCCATGAGTCATATCTCTAAAGAAGTTATGAATAACTGTGTAATTGATGCATTGTTAATTTCAACAAGTTGTTCACAATGAAAAAAAAATTTTTTCTAGGTATACCTTTCTCTAAAGCTCTTATAACAACGTTAGTAGTAAAGTTACACTGATTCTAGACCACTATGTGTTAGTGCGTATACGTATATGAATGTGTGTATGAAAGGTCAGAGAAAGGGGAGTGTCACATAAACGCTGGGTGTGAGAAAGGGGGAAGCGCGTCACCTGGATTTCTGTTAGAGGGGCAGGGGGGTGTAGGATGGCTACATATAATGAATGTAGTTAAATGATTGTACACGATTTCACAAGCAAAAATGTTAGTTTATTAGTACATACAATATCAAAACGCGATGTAATAATGATGTACCTACGATGGTTGACGAAAGAATAATAATATGAGAGTGAATCTAGATGGGCAATTGAGTATAGTGCTCGTGAGAGCGCGCCATCTGGTCGCGGAGTATGTCTATTGAGAATATAGTATGAAGTATACTTAAAAGAATGTGAATGTATGTGTGTGTGTATATGTAAGTGTAAATATACTTCACAGGGGTTTGTTCCTTCTCTCTCTCATCTATTGCGTTCTCTTTTCAACCCGTTGTCCTCTCTCTCCCATTCAGAATGCAGTTCTCTCCTATCTACCCGTAGCCTTATACTTATCATGTTATTCACGCTCTCTCTCTTCCTCTCGATGCACTTTCTCTCCAACTCCCACGTCTTTTCTCTTTTGCACGCGATTTTACTGAATAGATATTTGTTTTTTTACGATTTTTAATGATATGACTTACAAGAGAAGTTTTACAACTGTCCGGAATCGATTTGATTCTCTATGAAATATGTTGTAAAATATGAAAATCTAAGAGACACGTTTTTTTTTTATACGCTAACTCATGTTTAAGGGGTGAAACACTCACTTAAAAAAAATGGTATTTTTTTTCAAGGCAAATATCGTTGGAAGTATAAAAGATAAAAAAAAATTTTGAAACAAAAGTTGTATAATTTCAAGAGTACTTTAAAGTTATATAAAAAAATTTTTTTGTTTAACAAAATACTCCTACCACCTATAATTTTCTTAAATTAAAATTTTTTTTATCAAATTAAAAATTATTTTTTTACAAATTCTATCATGTGTAATATTGTCGAAATTACATTGTGACATATCATTTTCGAAAATTAATTATTAACGCTTCCGTATATACGGTATCCATACTCATATGCATAAGTACTTGTTGGAACATATCTATCAAAGACTACAATACCAACGTAAGCATAATCACATAAGACAGATGGAGGATTTAGTGCTCTTTTTGTGCTAATTTGTTGCTCTAATCTCAATTTTGTTGCTCTAATCGTTGAGCAAGAAACCATTTTTCTGGTGGCTTTTAATAAAGTTAGAATACTTTAAAAAAAATAATAATAAAAATAATAATAAAAAAAAATCACGCTATTATTTAGCTTAATGCTAATTATGTGCTTTTGACATATCCTAATTTCAATTTCGGTGCGCTACACTTTATGCCTGAAACAACCCCAAAACGTGTATCGCACAAGAGAAAAGTACTTTTAAAATCGTACAACTTTTATTTAAAAATTTTTTATCTTTTTTATACTTCCGACGATATTTGTCCCGAAAGGAAAATACCGTTTTTTTTTTAAGGGGTGTTTTCCTTAAACATAAATTAGCGCACGTATAAAAAAATTCGTGTCTCTTAGATTTTTGTGTTTTACAACATATTTCACCGAAAATCAAATCGGTTCCGGACAGTTGTGAAACTTACATTGTTAGAAATGATTTTAATTTAGCAACTGATAATATTTTTAGTAATGCAAATGCATGCTTTCTTCTCAAGTAATTCAGTATGGAGGTATAAAGAAGAAATGATTGAAAGACATTGAATTAAATAATTTTAAACAAAGAGTAATATAATTTTAATACTAATTTTTTTAATATTCTCATTTTTTAAATTTTCATGTAATGCGTGGTATACAATATGATCTTGAAAGCATATGCTATCAATTCACATTCAATATTTCTATCAGAATTTCTATCATAAATTTTGCGCAAAGTATTTACCGCTTCAAATTTATTCATAATGCAATTTTGTAAATAAATGAAATATTTTAATTTATTGTTTACACTATTCGTGATATGTCATTATAATGACATAAATCGAAATATACGTATTCATACGTATCAACGCATCGTTCGAGTTCAAGCATAACAAGTATAGTCGTTTCATATACAAACACTTATCACATAATAATAATTTTACATTGTGCACATCATGTATTTTGACAAGTTTAATCACACATCTTAAATCACTAATGATGGAGTATTTGACTACACTAATCGCTCGATATCCACCCGTTTATTGGCGAATACTGTTTACGTAGCACGTTGCAGGACGATGCGGTTGCTTGGAATCACCGATCGCGATTTCCGCGTGGGTCATAGGTCCGAAATCCAAATATTTGTATGCTGTAAATGTTAATGGCGTATCTTCTTCTTAAGATATAAGGCGTATAGAGAGGAAATGGGCTGTAATAAAAAAGACGAATATAGTTAAGCAAGATGTAGAGGAAAAATGTATAAAAAATTAAAAGAGTGTAAAATTGTAATACTTATTTGCATGATTCGTCCTGTTAAATCGGAACGTAATAGTTTACACTTTGTTGCATTTTCAAGAAAAGCAGTAACGATTGCAGTAAGCATTATCTACTCTACGTTGTATGAGTGCTTTACCGGTTTCCACTGAGCGGCTGACACAATAATATGGCCATGTCTCTCTTTTAAATATTGAACCTCTCCACAAATATTCGAAAGTTTCATATTTCATAAATATCAAAGCATTTGAAGTGAGCAAACTTGAATCAGTAATATCACTATATGTATTTTTAATAAGTGCTCTCCATTTCACATTTTCCATCGGAATATCCAATTTATTATTGAAAATTATTATTTTAGCCTCAATAGATATTTCTAATTCGCGTTTATGAACTGGCAGAACTTCAATATAAACAATAATATTAACAAAAGGATGATCATATTTTTTAATATAGAAATAGGCTGCTAGAAAAGTTTCTGCAAACAATATGAAAAAAAAACATGTAAAATTCGGTAAATGACTTTATTATTTTTCGAAGTATTCGCCTTTAAGATCGATACATTTTTGTATACGCTCGAACCAATTTTCGAAACATTTTTTCCACTCTAAGGCTGTAACCTCAGAAATCAGTGTACGAAATGTTTCAACAGCTGCTTCAGGCGACTCAAATTGCTCACCACGCATCTTATTTTTAATGTTTGGGAACAAAAAGAAGTCATTAGGTGATAAATCAGGTGAATACGGACAATGAGTCATCAATTCGACATTATTACTGGATAAAAAATCAACGGTTTGACGTGCTGTGACAGCTGACGTTTTTATGATGAAGGATGATGCGACGATTTCGGTTGGTTCTATGCAATTTATTTATGACTTTTGGCAAACAAATTGTTGTATACCAGTATTTACAGTCCTTCGATCCTCTAAAGCCACGGTTATCACATGTCCGGTATAACCGAAGAAACAAGCAATCATTTGCTTGGCAGCACTGCATGAACGAACAACTTTTGTTGGTTTCCGTTCATTTTGAAATACCCAAACAGTGGATTGTTGTTTACTTTCGGGCTCATACGAATAGATGTTTCGTCCCCAGTAACGATGTTGTAGACCAAATTTGACCGACCTCGGTTGAATTTCTTGAGCATTTCTTTGCTCCATTTAACATGAGTCTGTTTTTGAGCTTCGGTCAAATTATGTGGGATCCAACGAATACAAAGTTTCCGTACGCTCAAGTGATCATGCAAAATCATATGTATTGCTTTCATGGCAATGCTTAAGGATGCCTGAATCTCGCTCAATCATTTCACGCACAGTATCAACATTAGTGGCAACAACAGACGTGGATGGACGACCTTCACGGAATTCATTACTAAGAAAGGTACGTCCACACTGGAATTCGGCAAACCAATTATAAACAGTCCTATTGGATGGTGCTTCATCCCCAAAAGCCAAATGAAGTCGATCGATGCATTGTTTCGGAGTTAGATTACATTTGTAATCGTAAAAAATCATTGTCCGAAAACTTTCACGCGAAATTTCCATTTTTTTACAAAATAATTTCTTTTAAAATTCTATGCAAACAAAACTAGTTGGCTTGGGTACAAACTGTCAATTGAATTATAGGTTAAAAACGTAATTTTACGGATATGATAGTAGCAGAACGTTGGCGCCATTGGAAGTACTAGATTGCAGAAACTTTTCCAGCAGTCTACGTAATATGTATTTTTCAGCTCTATGAGTATATATACGATAGAGCTTCAGTGTAGTTTTCATCACTAATACTGTGAATCGTACAATGACACAAAGATTTAAATTTATACAATCATCATAATTTAAATCACACTAATATCTCCACATATTTGCCATCTCTCATGTTTAGTACACCATGTATTATTGCGAGTAAGCACATTTCGAAATTCATTCTCTATCACAAAGTAAATACACCACCATTGACGAACAATATTGTTTATTTATATTAATTTTGCACAAAATAGCGAAAACTCACAATTTTCGATTAATGTGCGGTGATTGCGGTGGAAACTAAGAAAGACTGATATACTAGAGTTCTCTTTTATTCGTGTTTCCTCTTCCACTTCTTTTCAGACAGTATATCTAATCTAGAATTTTACTTAAAGAAAATATGTATGTTAATTTTTCAATGTTAACTTCCGTCAAATCTACGTTAAACAATGCAATGACACATATACTAATGGTTAGATACTAAACGCGGTAGCAAGTCGATCCATTTATAATTTCCATTGTGCGTAAATTGTTTCCACATATCGTTTCAATGTACGATTGAACCGACCGACCTTCATTACGGAATACGTTGAATAATGATTTATATTGTATTTTTTCAAGAGTTTTTATACGTTTGTGTTGTAAAATTTTTTCCCATATTGGTTTGCAAATTTTTCGGACATCTTTCGTCGTCTCAAATCTTATCTTTTGTTATCGCTGTAGCCATCTCATTTCCACTCTTCGTTTTGAGCAATACAGATCATGCGTGCTTACTCAATACATTGATAACGATGAGAATGTAGTGATAACTTTTATTAAACTATGTGTAGGGACGCGTCTCAACCACATGTTACAAATCACGTATCCGTAAATTATAACACGTCTATGTGGAAAATTTTCTCGCTAGAGCGTACAGTTCTTCCACCAATCGCCACTTTTCGAGATATTACAATACTTCTCAGACATGTTTTATTTTTATCGTAGTATAATGTGCAAAATGTCACAAAGATCTTATGCAAACGTTGTTGATTGGCATTTCGACGTTGATTAAATGATTGCATTTCAATTTACTATATATTATAATAAGGCCAACTTCACGAAGTCCGAACAGGATTTCGTTATCATAGGCGTTGTAATCTGCCTGATGCGAGGTCTCAAGCAGAATCGAAGACGATTCATAAGCTCGTTTGAATTGTCGAATGAACATAATTGATTTTATTATCGTTTAAGTTATGATACGTGGTATTACCCCTTTTCCGACTTTTTTATCTGACTTGTCGTTTAGGGTCATGGCGCACAGTAATATACTTTTTCAACACTTTTACCTAACTTGTCGTTTAGTTTTTCCTGGCGCGTAGTACGCCCGTTCCAACTTATATTTTACCTGACACAAAGAGTGCTATTATATTTTTATGTACTCTTTGTTACCCAATATTGGATTATCTACTTTATGACTACACCTATAAGCATTGTTGCTAACAGTATACTTTTATATGCTAGTTTATCATTCTCTGTATAAATAATGTCGTCGGGAATTTTTTAAAAAATGAATTCGTACAATCCATCTATGTACTTTATTCCATCTACGATCACGAAATCATTCGTGTCTAAATCGAACTGTTTATCAACGAGCAACGTGACGTTCTCGCTGAGATGTACGCCATGAACGTAATCAATCTTCTTTTTTCTGTCACCATCGAGAAGCATATTTACGTATTTTTGTCCCAGCGATCACAGTTGATTATGTAACTCCTCACGAATTCGTTGCGTTTGCAAAAACTGTTTAACTAATGTTCCAAGCGATTCATTGGGCGTTTCTTAATCATCTTCAACTAACAAGAGAAGTTTTACAACTATCCGGAATCAATTTGATCCTCCATAAAAAAAAAATAACATGTAAAACACGAAAATCTAAAAGACACGTATTTTTTTATACATACGCTAACTCATGTTTAAGGAATGATAATAACAAAACTCAATCAACGGGCGAAGTAAGAGTAAACCACATTTTGTAAAATTTTCATAAAATTATATATTATATTAACAGCGATGAAACATCACGCAAAAAAATTAGACTATAAACTAATAAATTACAAGTTTCGGCTACCGGTTTGAGCCCTCTTCAGACATTAGTATAACGAAAAAATAACAGAATAAAATCAATTGTCGCAAATGTTCGCATATTCAGAATAATCACAGTTCGGGTGAGTCTTGATCTCGAAACATAATTTCCGTATGGTTGAACAGTCAAAAGTATTAAAAATGTCATTGGTAAAGTTCTAGTTAATAAAAAGGATAA
>NW_017306171.1:674340-675561 GCF_001594115.1 Trachymyrmex septentrionalis
AAATATGTACAGTGAGAAGGAGCGCAGATATGTAAGACAGACATTATGTATCGATTTTCATGTACGTTCAGTAGTGCGGATTAACACTGAGAGAGGAGACGGACTCTTCGTAACCGAAAGTCAAACTCTATTTATGATTGGAATATAAGCTTTGTGGAAGCCATCGGTATCAGTCTGTAAATTGAGACCATTCTTTTGTTTCTTGATGTTAATCATCTCTGAAACCAAACGTCTCCGATAGCAGGGCTCTTCGTCTAAGATTTCGACCTCATCCCATTTAAATTCATGGTCTAGTTGTCTCCTATGCTCCGTTATTACAGATCGTGCCGACGTGTTGTATCTAATGTGATTGCGATGTTCTGCAATCCTTGTCTTTAATTTTCTACCTGTCTGTCCCACGTACGTAGCGTCACAATCATTGCATGAAATTTTGTAAACCACGTTGTTCTTCGATGTATGTGGATAAACATCTTTGTGTACTTTGATGTATTTTTTGAGTTTGTTCGGACTACGGAAAGAAACCCTGATGTCGTTATTGTTGAACCGATTGAACTTTTCTGTGTGGAGAGGGATGAACGGAACCGTAAGCCATGACACCGATTCCCTCGCTTCGACCTTGTCATTCAAACTGTTCTGTGTTATGTGTCTATTTCTATTCAAGTTTTTTATTCGTAGGTTGATTGTGTCAAATATAAATGATAATGGGTAGTCATTGTCTAATAAAATGTTAATGATGAGTGTCAAATTCTGTGTGTGAAATCGAACGTCTGAAAGTAAAATTGTTCTGTCAACCAGCAAAAAAATCGTCCCTCTTTTCTGTGCAATGGGGTGGTTAGAATAGAAATTCAAAAACCTCCCTGAAAAGGTCGGCTTACGGTACCAATCAACTCCAAACCCGTTTCCAATGATAGATATAGTAACATCCAGGAAACTGATTTCATCACCCCCAAATTCTGAAGTGAATTGTAATCGTGGATGGAAAGAGTTAAATTGTTTTACTATTGAGTCAATTTTTGATGGCTCAACCGCAGTGCAAATATCATCCACATATCTAAAATAAAATGTCACGTCCAAGTTCAACGACATCAAGGACACCGTCTCAAGTCACCTCATCACCAAGTCCGATATTACAGGTGATAAGGGGGACCCCATGGGAGTGCCGTAACTCTGTTTATAAAAATTGTTGTTAAACGAAAAAAATGTATATATATATATATATAT
>NW_017306171.1:675661-685400 GCF_001594115.1 Trachymyrmex septentrionalis
GAAGACTTCTCCAACTGCCCACAGGAAAGTAGATGGGATCGAAACATAAAAGTCCTTTATCGTTTAGCGATATTCGTAATTATAATTGAGATTTTAATGTTTGCAATTGTATTGTACAATACTAATGAGAGCGCGCCGATAGAAACGCTCCGGCCGCTCGAGGCATAGCTCGGTTCACTTTTTCAAAGATAGGCTTCCTCTTTTACCGCTCTACGCGCTGCCGGTGCTATGTTTGAAAAAGTGGGCCAGGCTATGCCTCTAGCGGCCAGAGCGTTTCTATCGGCGCGCTCTCATTAGTACAATTGCAAACATTAAAATCTCGATTATTATTACGAATATTGCTAAACGGTAAAAGACTTTTATGTTTATTTCGATCTCATCTACCTTCCTGTGGATGGTTGGAAAAGTCTCGCGGGACACCCTGTATATATATTTAAAACAGATTACCTGAATAACTCGGGTATTTTTAATAATAGAAGAAAAAGTGTCAAACAAAAGTTGCTTGGTTTCAAGAAGCACATAATGTGATGTCAATAATTGTTTTGTAGATGGAGGCGTAATGGATAGGCAAATCTGTTTTTTTAAATAGAATAATATGTTTTTTTATTTACATTCTGACAGAACGTTTTAAGATCAATACAATGACCTATAATTGAAGATCATTCAAGGTTACGCAAAGTTAATAATGGAAAATAATTGAATGTACTGGAAAATAAATTGTTTCAAGGCACTCTTCGAATAATTTCATGTCTTTTTTTTTATTATATACCACTAATTGATCAAGTGTATCACGGTATGTAAATAAACATTGAAAGTTTATTTAAACATAATAAGGTTAGCTATAATTGAAAATAAATTGTTCGAAAGCATTTTTTTAATATTTCACTAATTTACTTATTTGCGTACTTACCGATACAACAAGTGTTCAAAATGATGACCCTGAACATCGACGTATTTTCTGAAACATGTCGACACAGATAACACTAAATGACAAATTTCATTCGAATCAATCGTAACGCAAGCTCTTCCTATATGCTCCTTCATATCTTCACTTGATATCGGCATTTCGCTTGCTGTTTTAACTTTCCCCACAAATAAAAATCCATAGGTGTTAAATTTGGGGCACATGTGGTCCATCTGTTATTTCCTGACCAATCCAATGATCTCCAAATTTTCTGTTTAGCAATTCAGTAATAATCCGTGCAGAATGAACAGGACATCCATCTTGCTAGTATCACATTGATTGTCGTACGTTCAGGAAAATCTTCTAATAATAATAGCAATATTTCTGTTAAAATCTGTGCATACACTTGCCACTATTTAATGTTCCATCGATAAAATGAGAACCAATTATTTTATCATTAAGACCCAGATGTTTATACACCAAGGTCTTTGCTTGTCCACTTCACTCATCCAATGTGGATTTTCTACTGACTAATAGTACATGTTGCGAAGATTTACTTGTCCATTGTTTGTAAATGTAGCTCCGTCAATAAATAAGATTTTAGTGACAAACATATCATATTCTTGTAGTCTTTGTAGTGCCTATTCACAGAATTGTACACGATTTTGAAAATCATTGCCATGTAACTCTTGATGAATTGAGATGTAAAAGGCATGAAATTTATTGGAGTATTCGCAGAACACTTCGTCGACTAATACTACTTTCACGTTCAAACTGTCTTGTACTGATATGTGTACTGTATTAGTGCTACAGTGACTAAAATATTTGTTGAATTTCCGTGGTCAGTTGCTTTCTTGATTCGTTTGCGTTTTTTATTATCCACACTTCCTATTTCTTGAAAAGTTTGTACTATGTTTGAAAAAACAGAGAATGAAAGATGAATACAATTTCGATGAACCGAAGAATATCCACTCTTAGTACCTTTTTCTATCATTTTTAGAAATAAAATTTACTTAGACACCTGTAAATTAACCAATGTAAAACTTTATCTAAACTCTGAATTTTATCCGTACCATGATCTGAATCTAAACCTTGACAAATGCATAACTGCTATTTTGTATATACGTTTCTGTGTGTCTTACTATCAAATCCCTCGTGTAAGAAATGAACTGTCTTTCCAATTAAACTGCTTTTTGAAAAGTTATATTTTAGTAACCATTGACTGCTCGCGACAAAACGAGTCCGTCAAGAGTGACACTGTGGATGTATCATTAGAATTTGAATTCAAAGAGAATGTACCGCGAATACTATAGCCTATTGTCTTATCATACATGACAGCGTGATCGAATACAGCCCATTATTTAATGTAGTATTCAAGATTACGTAAATTATCATTACCAAAAAAATACCCTCCCCATCTTTTCAATATAAGACAAAAACCAAGATATTTTGTGATTAAGCACAGTCTCGAAAAGTCGTTCATCATGATCGTACCAACATTCGTGAATCTGCAAGGATTTATCATTGAAAAAAAATTTATTGAGAAGAAAGTGGCAGTGTTGAGAAAAGGATTTATTCTCTCTCATAACATTTTTACATGCCATGGAACTTTTTAACAAAATCCGAAAAGTATTGCTCTTCCTAGCTGAGTGCTTATCACCATTGGATTGCAATGGGAAGACGGGATGATACCGTACAGCATGGTGAAACTCCTGATTATGATGGCTAATAATTGGTGCGAAAGAGAATGACGGCAATAATGCTCTCGTATGCGTTAAAGGATGTGAAAAACGCGAATAATTAATTGGTATACTTGATAGCGACGACTTGATTATTGAGACTCTGGATGCTGTTTACGAAGATATTCTTTACGAAATCTGAATATTACTAATACTGTGCAATGTAGAAAATATATTAAGAATTGTGCATTACAGAATGTATTTAAAATATACTTCTGATAGTCGCAACGCTAAAAAAAATTATATCAAATTTAGAAAATAAAAGTATAAAATTTGTTTTAATGCATCTTAATTTTTTTTCCCTTTCCCTATAATTAAGAATTAATTAATAATATGGCAGCTGTTTAGTAGTATGTATATAGTTTAATAAGTGTTTGATAGATACTCAATAATAGTCTTAATAATGATTCGGTAATTAAGAACACTTAACCATTTGTACTACATTATTAAAAAAATATTGTAATTAGTTGCTAAGTCATATCAATATACAATACAGGAACATATAGTCTAAATATGTTTTTTTTTAGATATAAAATAATATATTTCGAATTAATACGTTAACATATAATATTTGTACGTTTCAGTCAAGATTTGACATCATCAGTACAGAACGTCGGTGTTACAATTAAATTAACAATGGAAGTCTTCTACGTATGTCATTGCTTCAATATTACAATCTTGTTCATTGCAAATTCATATTTGATTATCATACTCGTATAATAATTTTGCCTTGATATATAATTGTTGAAATATAAAATTAATAGATCATTATTTGGTCAACACAGCATTTCCCAATTTTGTGTTTTTTAAACAAAAATCCTCATAGTATTTGATCTCAGTTTCTGTCAAAAATATTCTTTTATCATTATATCCTTATTTAAATTACACAAAAAACTGGATTTCATATAAAAATTGTGAGGATCTTTATTTCAAAAACAATCGGAAAATTCTGTGTTGGCTAGATAATTCGTAAAAAATAAGTACCATATCTATTTAATAAAATCGTTTGCAAAGAAAGAAAGAGAATGTGGGAGTTGGAGAGAGCATAACCGGAGGAAGAGCACAGATATGGAGGTAATTATAGGATCGCAGTGGGTGGAAGAGTGAGCATGAATATGATGGTTAGGTTAAGACAGGTGAGAGAGCGCAAATAACATGATAAGTATAGAACCACAACAGGTGGGAAAGAGATGACATGTAAGAAAGAGAACGCAACGGCGAGAGGAAAAAGGAATAACCTCCCCCCCCTTCCCCTTTTAACACGGACCCCAGTGACGCCATCCCCTCTCCATTGACTCCAGCATCTATGGCACTCTTCCCTCTCTGACCTCTCACACGCATACATATCGCATACGTATACGCACTAACACATAGTAATCTACAATTGGTGTAGCTTTACTATTAACATTATCTACAGCTCTTTCATTTATATCAGTTTTATCTATAGAAATATCCATATCGCGTACTCATCAACTTCTTTACGTATTGCGTTTATCGGATCAATATAGTCCGATGGTAAATAATTTTTTCATAGCGTGCTTTCATTTGGAATTTTTTTCCAGAAACCTGCGAACTTTTGGAGCTTATTAAATAGTATGTCAGCTTCAATTAGAGAGAAACATAAATCTTCCGCAAAAATTGTACCAAATTCAGATCCGTTTGATAAAGTTTGATGTGACGAAAAATTTTGTAACTAATTGAAAATCGTTTAACTCATTTATCCTATTACAGGAAACTAGATTAGTTGAGCAAAACATCAGAGAGCGTGTAGTGGCTAGCTTTGAAAAGCGAATATCATTTTGTAGGCAAATCATTTTTTTTTTTACTATTGGAAGAAGAGAGACTTAAGTTTTTCTAACATCAATTAGGCCTTTTTAGATATTTTAAATATTTAAAAACTTAAATATTTAAAAGTTTAAGTTTCTCTTCTTCCAATAGTAAAAAAATAATTTGCCTGCAAAATGATATTCGCTTTTCAAAACTCACCATTACACTTTCTCTGATGTTTTGCTCAACAGATCTAGTTTCCTGTAATAGGATAAATGAGTTAAGCAATTTTCAATTAGTTACAAAGTTTTTCGACACATCAAACTTTATCAAACAGATATGAATTTGATATAATTTTTGCAGAAGATTCATGTTTCTCTCTAATTGGAGCTGACATACCATTTAATAAACTTCAAAACTTTCGCAGTTTCCTGGAAAAATATATTTAAAAAAATTCCAAATGAGAGCACGCTATAAAAAAATTATTTACCATCATGCTACAGTGATACGATAAACGCAATACGCAAAGAAATTGATGAGCACGCGATATAAATTTTTATACAATAGATGAAATGATTGATGTAAAGAAGAGCAATAACGTTGTTATTGAAACTAAAAAAAAAATAAGCTTGAGAAAAAATTTCTTTTTCATTATGAATAACTTGTTGAAGTTAACAATGCATCAATTACACAGTTATTCACAACTTCTTTAGAGATATTATGGCCTATGGATGTAAAACTCGGAAAAATTTTGTTTTTGTAACAAACATACTGCATATATGCGGAAAGTAGCAAAAAATCTGTTCAGCATATATGCAAACATGATTTATATTATATGCATCATACATAAGTTACATAGAATAGCAGAAGTAATTAGAACGCATTATTCTGATATTGATACATTGATATCTTTTGTTAAAAAAATATTTTTAAATGCACCCTCGCGTATTGAACTTTTTAAAAGAATAGCATCAAATTTGGCGTTACTTTCACAACTAGTTTTAACTCGTTGAAACACGTGAAAGCTGCTGAATATTATGCGGATAATTACTCAACAATAAAATTAATTATCGAAACTCTTCCAACTGATGTCATCTCAATTAAAACAGCAAGACAATCAGGAAAAAAGTATCGATTAGGGGATCATGCTCCCATGAGCTTGACCTTGATATATGTTATGCCATGATCCCGATTGAACTAGAACAAGTTTTAACCGTCGCTCATCATTAGCTAAAAAGTTATTAACAAAAATTGTTCGAAAAACTAATTTTTATTTCTGCTGAGGAGCGCACGATTTCCACGCGAAGTAACCTCATCTTCCCTTCTGCTTAGGGGCGCACGATTTCCAGGCGAAGCAACTTCCACCTCATCTCCTCTCTACTTAGGAGCGCACCACTTCCATGTAAAAAAACTCCCACATCTCCTTTCCTGCTTGGGGGCGCACGACTTCCATGTAAGGCAACTTCCTCCCCACCTCTCCCCTGCTTGGAGACGCACGGCTCCCATGCGATACGACTCCCATCCTATCTCCTCTACTGCTTGGGGGCATGAGACTTCTACGCAAAGCAACTCTCATCTTACCTCCTCCCCCCTTGCTTAGAGGTGCATTTTGTTTTTTCATCAGTATAATTTCATACTTTCTTGAAGTTTGTTGATATGCGAACAAATATTCTTCATTATAAAACACGTAAAAAGCTTTACGTACACTATCTTGCAGAATTCTTATTTAAAACAAAATATTTTTTTAAAAGAATTAATCTTTTTTTTTTTTTTGAAACTATAAGTATGATATATCCATTGGATGCTTTAAATATTAAATAAAATTGTGCGAAAATAAGACGTTATTTTTTTCAAACTTTTTTTGTTAATAACTTTTTAACGAAAAATGAGCAATGGCTGAAACTTGTTGGTCACTCAGGATCATGACCTTGATAATATATGTTGAAGCTTGGTCCCCAAATCGATACTTTTACCAAACAATGTTTTAAGGTTGAAGAAAATTTACATTAAAAATAATTTTATATATCTTATTTCAGCAATAAAACAATTAGAAAAATCTGGGATATCTTTACATGACTCTTTTCATGTACTTTCAGAAGTACAAAAACATAAAGATTATGCGTTTCACGGGTTTCCTCCGTGTCCAAACCCATTCTTGAAATACCAATGTTTCGTGAACTTTGCAGTCCACTTCATCAAGGCGAGGAACAGCCTGATATTGAGCTGTTCCTCCGAGCCATTCCTTTTATATTACGTTATTTGTTGAAGTAATGAGGAAAAAAAGAGAATTGTGGGTGGGGAGGGGGGGGAGGTAGGGGAAATTGGTCGAGCTTCAATAACCGGAAGAATGGTTTTTTTATATTTTATTTATGTTGTAGTCATTATCTCTATTTAGATTGTTAGGGTGTTTTTGTATCTCTATGGCTTCTTTATACTTTCTTAGAAAGTATGATGTAATATAGTTATCTTGTTTTGATGTTGTGTTCTGATAATGCTGACTGCGTGACGTGTTTTAACTTGACATCACGTTGGTGTTCTTTTACTTCTACTATTCTCCGTAGGTTGATCATTCTCCCAGTTTCTCCAATGTATACTTGCCCGCAGGAACAAGATATTTTGTATCCTGCGGAACTGAGTGGAGGTCTTTGATCTTTAGGATTTCTTAAGATTTGTCATATCTTTTTGGGCGGTTTAACGATAGTTCGGATACTGTGTTTGTTTAATATCCTACCAATCCGATCTGTTGTTCCTTTGACATATGGGAGAATGGATATGATTCTTTTTTCTGGTTGTGTCAGAGACCGTTGTCTTGTTTTTTTATTGATTGCTTTGATTATGTCTTTTTTGTCCTGTCCGTTTTTTTGTAAGGCTAGTTTTAAGTGAGTTCTGTCTGTAGATGTTCTTTATCAGAGATTGTGAAAACTCTATGTAAGTGAGTTAATTGCAGACTGTTTTTGTGCTGGGTGATGATGCGACTTGGCATGTAGGTATCTATTTGTGTGTGTGTTGATTTTCTGTACATTTGATGGCCTAAGGTATCGTCAGCTTTCTTAGAGACAAGAACATCTAGAAATTGGAGTTTTCCGTTTTCCTCTATGTCTATAGTGAAGTAGATATTTAAATGTTGATTGTTGAGGAAAATAAGAAATTTACAGAGTTCAAATCTGTCTCTATATCACGAATGTGTCGTCTACATAACGGAACCAAATTTCTGGTTTTTGGGTGTTTTCCTGAAGGTCTCTTTCTCAAAATGCTCCATGAAGATATTTGTGATTACAGGAGAAACAGGAGAAATAGGAGAGCTTATTGCCGCTCCTGAAGTTTGTTCATAAAATTAGTTGTTATAGGAGAAGTAAGTGGTTGTTAAGCAGTGCTATTAACGAGATGAAGTCGGAGAGGACTTCATATGAGGCCTTTATTATGTTTAATGTCTTTTATTGGAATTTGTGTGAAAAAAAATTCTACGTCGAAACTTACAAGCAGGTCTGTAGGACGTAGTCGGATTTTTTTAATCTTTTATATGACCGTTGAATTGGTTATGTGTGATTCGGATTTTCCAATAAAGGGTTGTAGTGTTTGTGCTAGGAAGCGGGATAAGTTGTATGTCGGACGCTGACAATCGGTCTGAGGGGGATGTTTATGTATTTTTGGTAGTCCGTATAGTCTTGGTGGAGAAGATTTGTAGGTTTTAATGTTGATTTGATTTTACTGGGAATATTGCTTTTTTCCACTAGGATCTTGGTGTTCTATGCAATTGTAAATATTAGTTGGATCTTTGTCAGGCTTTTTATATGCTTCGTCTGAAAGAAGGTTCTTTATCTTTTTCTTATAATCTGATGTGTTCATGACTACTATCGTGTTACCTTTATTGGCTGGAAGCACGATGATGACAGGGACACAGTTAATTTGTCACATGTGTATGTGAGAATTGGAAGTTGATCCAGTCAACTAAAACAAAGCTAACACAAACATTATACATGTATTGTATTGGGTGGTCCGGAAAGTCCGTGCGGATTTTACAATGAAAAATTGTTTATACGATACCTTCGTCAAAAATAAACGAAATATAAATTTAAAAAAAGGGTTTTAAAGCTTGAAATCTCTACTTTTAAAAGCTTATCACATTTTTTAAGTTTATATGAGTTTGATAATTTTTACATACCAAAAACTACGAGCTGAAAAAGATAAAAAATTTTCTTTTCACTTTGGGGGTCTCTCACGTGCCTAAAAAAAATTTACGAAAATTTTCGACTACCCATCGTGAAAACTTAAAGCTTTCCGTACAAAATCATTTTTTTTAAATGTTCCTATAATTTTTTGTTTCTGAGTTATTCGCGAGTTAAGTAAAGAAGCATTCTGATTTCGATTGCTCATAACTCCGATAAAAATCATCATATCGCAATTTAAAAAACAGATTCTTAAAGCTGAAACTTTGCTCTAGCGAATGATATAATCGTAACGAAAATTTCGCAACAAATAAAAAAACTTTTGAAAAATCAATGAAAAAATCCACACGGACTTTCCGGACCACCCAATATAATATACATGGTATTCGAAAAGTCCTCCCCGGCCCCCTTAAATATCTTAATAAATAAGTATTTCTGAGAAAAATATTCTACACAAAAGTTATGTAGTTTAAGATAGTCTATTTTACTGATCTTATCAGTTTGAGCTTAGGCAGCGCCACCAAGGTCAGGTCAAGGTCAAATCGATTTTTTAAACGAAACATTTTATTTTTTATTTCGGAATCTAATAACTGGTGTCAAAGATTTCTCAAAACACTATAAAGTTATTTTTCATTAGGTACTTTTCAAGTTATAAGACTTGAAAGTTACAGTACCGCTAGCTTTAACACTCTCAAAGGTGTCTGACCAACGGCTAAAACCTTTTAATGTTCAAAAGGATATCTTAGATAATGCTAATACCGACGATATTGTAACTATCAAGTATTCGCAAAGTACTTGAAAAAATATTTTATTATAATATTTTAGAGAAAAACTCGCGGTAAGCTACAAGAATATGTAATCAAAAATGAGGTGTCCCATTTAAAAAATTCCAATTGACTTTGTTCTGACCTTGACAATGACTGAAGGTCAAACCAATAATACCATCTTATATCCTCCTCGAAGTCACACAACTTTTGTCTAAAATATTTTTCTCTGCACTATTCGAAAAGAAAATATACTATTCAAGAAAAAGAGGTCGTCATTTAAAATGGGACACCCTGTATATTTACATTAAATTATTTAAGTATTAAAGATTCAACTTCGACTGGTATAGGCTTCTAAAAGCAATTAAATTACGAATAATTATTTGTTTGCATACAGAC
>NW_017306171.1:685500-687764 GCF_001594115.1 Trachymyrmex septentrionalis
AAATAACTTTTTGGGATGGCATTATTTAAGATTTGACAAATAAAATTTGGAGGGGTAAGATTTGACAAGTTTATAAACATTTTTATAATAAATTTACACAATAAAAGCATTGTTATAGTATAGTGATTATACCCGCCGATATTTAATCTCAATTGAGCATAACGTTGATTTCCATGAAATCTAATACTACTTACTACTTATTACATATAAAAGCCAACAATCTCTAGAAATAAATCGCTAATAGTCTTTAATGCAGTTCATCGCATAGTCAATGGGAACGTTAGTAAAGAGGCTCACAACATCCACTGACATTAACTGAAATTCATCACTCAAACGTCTATCATCAAGTTCCTTAATAAGTTTAAAACTATTTTCGATATGACCATCTGTCTTAGGAATTGTTTTTACGATAGTATTATGAAGAAACACTGCTAACGAATACAAAGGGCTATTTATCGAAGAAACTATTATAAAAGGGACAGTCCTGCTTATGTAACTTCGGAAGAGAGTAGGCTCTCGGAAGTATCTCATCATTACTTAACAAACTTCTATATGTGGAATTAGCTATATACTTCTTTTCTTTCCAACTAACTAATAAAGCGCGTAAGCCCGTTATCATCCTCCTCGTCGGATCCCTTTCAACTACCTCATAAGTATTTACATCCTGAAGCATCTCATTTACCCTGGAAAAATACATCTGTCTATCCTACCATCACATTCCTCTTATCCGCACGAGTAAAAATAATCCTATCATTCATATCCCTTAAAAAAAGCCTAGTGTCTTTCGTTAGCTGCGACAAATTCCTATCTACCTCCAATAGGGAACAAGAAGCTAAGCTATTTAGTACAGGAAATAAGTGGTTCGAGATTGAGATTCGCTCATCGATAGACAATGTGTAAATATTATAATACTTTCACTAAATTTAATAAGATCGACTGTTAAATCCAATCTATTGTTCAAAGGTATGGCAAAGTTACATCCTAATTGTAAAAAGTAGGAGGTATGGAAACGGTTCATAGATTCACGAACCA
Source organism: Trachymyrmex septentrionalis (assembly GCF_001594115.1). Lineage (NCBI taxonomy): Eukaryota > Metazoa > Arthropoda > Insecta > Hymenoptera > Formicidae > Trachymyrmex > Trachymyrmex septentrionalis. The sequence goes on from NW_017306171.1 coordinate 686,533, forward strand.
GCCATTCCTTTGTGAGTAAATGAAGGAGAAGAAATCAGTGAAGAAAGGACTGAGAATCAATCTATTTTTCTCTAACTGTCTCAACATTTGGATTCTGTACGTTAGGATACGACAATCTAACATTAACACTACTCTCTATCATTTCATTCCTGCCATGATCAACGTCAACAACGGACGCTATCTTCTGATAATAACGAATAGGTCTGATATTTTTAATATCATTATTTAGTAATTCTTCTCTCCGTTTTGACAATAACCAGCTACACTTCCAATCAATTCTACTCCTTTCGCGCAAGAAGAGAAAGTATGAAGATTTCCCCTGCTTTTATAAAAAAAGGCATCGCAAATATGGATAGGAAGGCAATGGGAAATAGTACGTGCAAATCGAAAAAGCTATATCCGAGTGGAATCTATTTTCCTATAAGTATCATTCAATTCTTAACTTCAAGATATTCACAACACATTGATGTTTAATATATTCAAATTTTTTAACTGAACTGTTTTCTAAAAAATTCTAATTTAAACCTATATAACCTATATAGCCGATGCAAATGAGGTGGGATAATATTGTTTGTGATACAGTACCTGGTGACTCTAGCGTGTAAAAGACTTTCAGTTAAACAAATAGGTGACTTAATCCATAACTTTAGTAATCTGTTTTCGGTTGGAAAAACGGAAATAAATTGAAAAAATTGAAAAAATTTTTTAAAGTAATCGAGACATGGAATTCTTGTAACTATTAGTGAATTTGCAAGTACTACTGATGTTCGTAAGATTTCCAAGTTTTATATTAAATCCGAAAAATTATAAGTATTTATAACGAAACGAAGAAATTCTAAGTATCACGCTTGTGATACCCGAAATTTATAAATATTTATCACAAAGCGGAAAACTTCTAAGTATTACGCTCGCGGTACTCGAAATTATAAGTATTTATTGTGAGCCGGGAAATTTCTACGGAACGCACGGAACTATTGAACCCTCTTGATTCTGATATCTTTTAGAATATCGTTTTATAGACAAAAATAAGAGATACGTATATTTTTATATCGATTTTTTTATATCTGCTGAGTCGCATGTTAAAGGGATAAGAACCATTCTTGAAAAAAATCGATTTTTTTCTTTCTGAGTGAATATATGAAAATTATAAAAGATAAAAGAAAAAAATTTCCAGAAAAAAAATTGGATGATTGTGCGAGTGCTTTATAATTATAACAATTATAATATATTTA
>NW_017306171.1:687864-693079 GCF_001594115.1 Trachymyrmex septentrionalis
ATTTTTATATGACGAAAATTAAAGAACATTTTACGCTGAAAACAACAATGTGTATTAAAATTACGTTCCAAAAAATCATTTTTTAAGTATAAACAAAAACTTTCTATATATGCTCTCTATATGTATTCGTCTCATATCGCATTGGCTGCGCGAGACAGCGTTGAAGACAAATACATAATAGTTCTTTCCAATACAGTATCAGTACAGCAGTAGCTATTGAAAAATAAGAATTTTTAATAATAATAATAATAATAGTAATAATAACGATTTTGTTAAAACTGCTAAACTAGTCAAATATTTTTGATGATATATACAATATATAAAAATATACAAAAGTTTTTGGATAATTAGAAGCAAAGTATGAATATAGGAATTATTACCTTTATGAAATTTTATTCATTTCATTTTTACCGATAGCTAATTGCAATATTCAATGTTGACATGAATATTGTATGAATAAGACGTGGCATCTTATTATTGCGACACTATCCAGAAAATAGATTTGCTGACTCGTAGTTTTTTCTGTATACATTGTTGACACATAAGTATAAAATAGCGTAAATCGTTGCAACGAATTTAGTTTCGTATTTGATTTTGAATAAGTATGTCACGTCCTGATTTTTGAGAGGTTTTTAATTTTTTGTCACGCGGATGAAGGAGCGTCGGGCTCCTTGCGATAGATATGATCCGTCGAAATGAAAAGGGAAGCAAGAAAGGGAGTCGGGGCTGAGGGGAAACTTTAGCTTCCTTAAAGACGAGTCACTTCAGCGCGGCAGAGTGATACTCGCGTGAATAAAATTAAAAAAAAGGGAAAACAATAAACAGTATAACGGATCGCAGCAATCCTTTTATTATTTGGAGTAAAAGAAAAAAAAGAAAAAAATATATATGACAAAAGATAGGGAAAAAGTAGTAGGATTATCGAGTCAGCGGGCGAGACACCATCTTCATGATACACGTCACAGCCTCTATTTCTATGACTTGCGGAAGAATCCGGGAAGCAGGGCGCGACGGCTGCGGATCCGATTGGTTCCCGGGCACTGGGTGGTGAACCATTCAGACCTCTTCTGCGTCTACCGAGGGTCAGTAAAAATCCGCGGATCAAAAGCCACGACGTAGTGGTACTTCCTGACCAGAGCACATAACGCCTGCTCTCGTCCGGCCTGCTTGTAACGACCCGTTGCGCTCCAGCGAACATTGTCTCGCTACTTTTACTATATGCAAGCGGATAGGAGTGCGCGAACAACGCCTTTATGTCCTACTCTACGTAGCGCGGTGGCGTATCAGGGCTCAAGAAAAAAGAAAAGAAAAAATCGAAATCACCCCGAATCCTTTGCTTTTGTTGCCCAGTCGGAAGGGGTAGAACAAGTGACGGGGGCGAGGGCTGACAAGATTGAGCGGCGGGGCGCTTTGCCGGAGCGCTTGCTCCCGCTCGGAAGGCGGCCGCGCGTTTGTAGTTGAGCTCGCGACGACCGGGAATAAGAAGGCCCGGAGCCACTGATAGTACAAAATCCGGCAAAATTATGCACTGATATGTTTTTTTTTATGAAATGTGTTTTAAATGAAAGATTATCAATAGCATTATACATTACGGTCGGATTGCTTAGCAAAATCTTGCCGCAATTATTTTTAATAACAGGTATTAGAATTAATTTTTTTGTACTATCTTTGCTTATATGTTTGCGAAGTAAATAAAACGTCATTTGAAAAAAATGATGTAAAGAATGTAAAAAAAAAGATTGCCAGCTCTTAGCTTGCCGCAACCTCTAGGTGTAAACAAGTATTTTGTTGTTAATTATCTACGATCATCATTTTTTAAAAATAAATTTTATACTAAATTAAAACTTAATTTTTTCTGTACACGATAATCCATAGTTGCTTGTCAAAAAACTATCGAAAATAGTGGTTGCCAGCACTTAAATGAATTACTCTTGCGCTGCATAAGCGTGAGCAAGAGAAAAGGAGCACACGCTGCTTCGTGTGGTAGACAGGACGCAGCATGGCAGATGCGACCGTTATTTCGGTGGCCATTTGATATGGCGCCGAATAGTATGTTTGTTTCAAATAAGAAATAAGATCCGACCGTGCAAATGTACAACATACATATGATAGAGAGCGCCGAAGGTCGGTCAAAGTTAGATGTTATGAATATAATATACAGAACATTTCATTTTAAGTAATATGATCGATTATCTCGCGAATCGATTTTATTAAAAAATTATTCGAACGAAAATTGCATGGCTTGAAGGAGGACACATGATGGAAATGCGGACTTAACCTTGAGTGACCTTTATCAAAATCAGGTCAAGGTCATTAATATTTTTTTAAATGTAAACTCCTATTTTTTATTACGAGGGTGGTCCCAGAAAGTACCCGACCGTACAGATGGCGGTTGTTGTATAAAAAAAATCACTGTAGGGGAAAGCATCAACTTTCTAAAGCTTAACTATGAAGTTTGAAGACGATACGTTGTTCAGTATTTGTTTGGCAATAGTGGACGATCTCAGTGAATTTGCAAAGATGGAAAAAATTGGTCGTCGTTATGTGATATAATACTTTCATTTGAAAGGTCTTAGCCAAACCAATATCAAAACCGAGCTGGATTCTACTCTGGAGGAGTCTGCTCCTTCGTTTACAACAGTAAAATATTGGGTGGCAGAGTTTAAACGAGGCCGTACGAGCTGCGAAAACGAACATCGCAGTGGTCGACCAAGTGAGGTGGCCATTTCAAAAATGGTGAAGAAGATCCACAAAATGGTATTGGGTGACCGTCGATTGAAAGTGCTCGAGCTAGCAGACATGGTAAACATTTCAAAAAGTGCTGTACATCGCATATTGGCTGAAAATTTGGAGATGAGAAAGCTGTGCCCAAGGTGGGTGCCGCGCTTGCTCACAAAAGCGTCGAGAGGATGTTTCAATCGAGTGTTTGGCGATGTTTCGCAGCAACAAAGCCGAATTTTTGCGCCGATTCATAACCATGGATGAAACATGGGTCCACCACTTCACACCTGAAACGAAGGAACAGTCGAAGCAACTGACTGAAAAGGGGGAATCGGCTCCGAAGAAAGCAAAAACAGTTCCATCGGCAGGCAAGGTCATGGCGTCAGTTTTCTGGGATGCGCGTGGCATAATTTTCATTGATTACCTTCAGAAAGGAAGAACAATCAATGGCGAGTATTATGCGAACTTATTGCAGCGTTTGGGTGATGAAATCAAGGAAAAACGGCCACATTTGGCGAAAAAGAAAGTATTGTTTTATCAAGGCAATGCACCAGTTCATACATCCATTATCGCGATGGCCAAAATCAATGAGTTAAAGTTCGAATTGCTTCCCCACGCACCCTATTCGCCAGATTTATCCCCCTCGGATTATTTTCTCTTTCCAAACTTGAAAAAATGGCTCGGTGGTAGAAGATTTACCAACAATGAAGAGGTGGAGTCTGCGGTTAATGACTATTTTGAGGAGTTCAACGGTTCTTACTATTTAGCACTCAGTCGGAGTTTTTTTTAATTTAACGAGAACTTTAATTTTTCGTCACACATTGTTATCGGCACGAGAAAAAAACAAGTTCGTTTCTAACTTCAATAGAAAAAATACTACTACTGCGACAAAAACGTGTTTTCGTACTGGAATAGTAGACACTTCCAGCTATCCAACGCTGCATTCGTTTCCCACTAGGAAATTCCTACCCCTCTAGGACGCCTTCTGCGCGCGCAGTCTCGTTATTTAATAGCCAGACCTCGTAGTGCTGGATTGATAGGGATATATATATTTTTGATCGGCAGATTTATCAAATTATTTCTTGACACATTTGTACATGGATACACCTTACACACGGTATACGGATGGTCAGTGTACCTGTTAGGAGCCATATGGGATTTGCTTACCCAGCTCCTATTACATTTAGGAAAAGATAGGCCTAAAAACGGAAAGCCTAGCGCGCCAGCACCCGAACGCCCAAGAACGATGATCCCCCCCCCCCGAATGTAGAAAGACTTTACCTTTCACAGAAATGAAGGAACGAACCTATCCCCTCCTTCTCACTACGGAAACGACGGCTTACACTTCGGAGCTCAGGAATTGAAACACTTGTGTCCCATCCCCCTATTATAATATACAACCGCATGCTACAACATGTCAGCTCGCATGTTACGTCATACAGATTTAATTACTTAAACCGCATGCTGCGCCGTGCCGACATAATTTTTAAAGAAAATTTTTATGCTACATCATGCATCCATCCATTCTAGTACTCGTAAGCAGAAAAATTTTCATTATTTATTTATAGAAAATAGATATCAACACCAAGGATCTAAGCCGCGGATCCTTGCATATAAGAATCATCAAGGTAGACTCACCCTCTTCTGGGTCCAACTCTACCACGCCTGGGAAGATCTCGAAGAACTACTTGAAGATCTCGCACTCTAGATGGCAAAAAGGGCGGGAACTGATTCACAACTCCGACCGCGTGCTGCCAGACGAATACGTTGCGGTATGCGAAGGAAAAACTTGGCAACGGAGGATGGTAATGAGTCTCGAAGGAAAAGATACAGTCTTAATAGCATTAAGAGACTGAGGCCGTGTCATACGATCACCGATATGTACATATTAGAGTATCGCTTTCGGGAGATGAATTGGCAAGCCATCCCGTACGGGCTTGCCCACCTTGGCCCCGTCGGATTAAAACTCAGGTGGCCCCGGAAGAGTAGGGCACTGACTAAGACTCTGCTAAAGAGAGAAGAAAAGAGAGAAGGATGGATGCAAATTCTCGAGCCCGTAGAAACCTATAGTGCTGTCATCACGCTTGAATTGAAACGTGAAAGCGAAGATGAAATGAGCAGCCTGCAAGACCTGCTCATTGCCATGGGATGTGCTCAGCATACTGATGCAAAGATAGTGCCAGCAATACCCGGCATCCAGTAATAACATAAGTCTACATCTTCATTCTTATGATGATTATATTAAGATATTTTATATATTCTCTCTATATATCTTATATAACCTTACACATATACTATTATTATATAGAATTCCCTTTGTCTTCATTATATTATCACAGTTATAATTGTAACATCTACATATACCAACGTAGATTTATAAAAATTATGTGAACCTTTTATCTATCCTTTTTTTTTTATTTTTATATTACTAGACTAATTGCGTCTTTAAATCAACATTATATTCTTAGTATGACGGATATGCGGGATTAAAAAA
>NW_017306171.1:693201-694795 GCF_001594115.1 Trachymyrmex septentrionalis
ATATATCTTAATACTTTCCAGTTAACCATGTACAATTAAGTAATTAATAATCTAGATTGTTTTAGAAATTTAGCAACAAACCCACTTAAAATGGCCGGTTTCCGCCTGGGGAATGAAAAAAAGGGAGAAGGGGGAAAAAAAATCCTCAATATCTTTCTTGTATTTGTAGCTTTGATATTACTAATACCGACAATGCTACAGTGTCCACCATAAAATAATAAGTAAGGTACAGTAACATACTGATACATGATGAGCTGCGAGCTCATTATCTTCACTCGACAAAGTCTAAAGGGACTTCGCACGCGGTCCAGCAGACTGCCTTCCCTGTGACAAATACCAGGCCTACAGTTAAAGTCAGGCGTAGATCAGAGTTATGGCTCGCCATATGACGCACTCACGACGGATATAAGTGGCCACCACACTGGGACAAAACGCAAAAGAACCCCGCGTGACACTTGAGTAGCTAACAACTCCCCCCCTCCGCTTCCCCCGTGCATTCCTCATCCGGCAATTTTCGAGCAGTGAAATCCTTCGTTAAAAAAAAAAAATTATTATATATACTCGTATATATTTATACCAGAAGTACAAATATTAATAATAAAAGAGCTTATGCATATATACATGCTGCGCTACTGAAAAATTTCAAAATCCGAACAAATTTCAATTTAAATTTTTTGCTATATTGTACCTCCGCCAGAAGTTGTTGTTCGCGTCCGAGAAAACCTGTTGCTTCTAGTAAACAGTCATATTCTCAAAATATATACATATAATCGAAGAGCCGCGATCATCGAAGGCCTTCGCGCTGGGCGCTCAGCAACAGAAATAATTTCTTGGATACTCGAGATCAATCGTTTATGACGTTGTGGCAAAATATACGGCTTTAGAACAGTCCAACGAAGATTTCCAGAATGAAATTTCCGGCCAATGTTCACGTGCTAGGTGTTGTGTCCAGTGAGGATGATATCATGTCACCACATTTCTTTAAAAAAACAGAAACTGTCACAAAAAAGTGTATTTCCGTGTTCTGATAGATGTAGTGAAGCCGTAAATGGAAACTGTGGAAGACTATATGTTTTTCAGCAGGACAATGCACATACGAGTCGGCTCATACGATTCAAAATTGGCTCTTAGACAACGTCGATATGTTTTGGTCCAAGGAATTCTGACCTCCCAACAGCCCAGATTTAAATCTTGGACTACTACGTATGAAGCGTTGAAAGGGTCACAACAACAAACAAGTCTCAGCATCCCAATGTAACGTCATTAAGAACCGCTATTGAGGCAGCATTATCGGCATAGACAGCGCTACATTACAACGTGCGTGCCAACGCTTCAGACCGAAAATAGAAGCCGTCATTTAAGCTAATAGGGAATATATCAAATAATTGTACTCTATAGGAATCCTCGAAGTGCTATGTAAAAGGATTTTTTGCAATATTTAATTTTTTATTAAAAAAATTTTGTTTAAAAAAATTGTTCGATTTGTCCGGATTTTGGTGACGCACCTATATATGTATACTCCGCATACTCGTCAAGTAGAACAATATCTACTGTTTTAGTTTATTACTATTATTACCCGTATATACATATATAT
>NW_017306171.1:694810-697381 GCF_001594115.1 Trachymyrmex septentrionalis
TATATATATATATATATATATATATATATATATATATATTGTTATCGTCCTATAGACGTCCTATAGACATTACGATTATTTTCTTTTGAAAGAGTCGGCTCCACGTCGCGACTATGGTCGGCACCTATGGAGCTCGCTGATAACGGTCTGACAAATCTGAAAAGAGTGATCGAAACTCAGGCTCCGCGAAACTCGTAAAACGCTAATCAACCCGAAAGGAATAACAACTTTAATGCGGGCCCGAAAAGTGACAAGATTGCAAAAAACATCATAAATGTACCGAAGTCACGCGATAATAAAAATCCAAGCTTTGTCGTCCCAGACTGACCAACAATTTTATCTTAGGAAAAGCCAGGTCGACGCCACGTCGCGTTTAAAAAATCATAAAACGCATGGGAACTTTCCACGGTAATGTTATCTATGATCGATCTCATGACTGACAACAGTTGCCCTGCACGTAGAACTAGTTGTGCACGATAACCGCCTGTTTACCTAATCACATTTTCCGCAAGAATAACAAATTCGTCATCCGTCTGGAGCAATCTTGCCTTTTTAGAGAAAAACGTAAATTATTTCTTTTCTTCTCGAAACCTCTTTAATGATGCACTTTAGATTAACAACGATAGGACGACATAAAAATCATAAATCTCACGTGACATTGCAACTAACTATTGCATCCTAGACAAAAGGCACTATGCCCTTTTTTCGGGGTATAAATAGAGATTCCACGGAAGCGCAGAGCGTCAGTTTAGTCACTACGAGAGTCGAGAAAGGCAGTCCGCGTCGGTAGCATTCATCCTGCTTGCACCAGTTCGCAAAAAAAAAACCAGTGCCTTGTTTATCGCGCATCTCAGTACTCGTCCACTCTATTGTCATACGCCTGTTGTGCTCTTATCCAGTCATCATTCACTGGACCACCCTCTTGGCGCTCTTGCGTGGACAGCGGGCCTGATCATCGACTGACGTCAATCCGGGATCCCGTGGATCAACCACTGAAAATAAGTTGGTTTGTTATTCCTTCCAAGCGTGCACGCGCCCTCCCCGTAACACACATATACACATATATACATATGTGTGCTTGTGTGCACACGCACACACATATATATATATATATATATATATATATGTATATATACATTGGATCGTCCGGAAAGTCCGTGCGGAAAATACGCACGAACTTTCCGGACGACCCAATATTATATATATGTGCACACAAGCATATTTTTAATTATTTTTAACCCTACAGTTAGTGCGCGTCCGTAACGCAAAACAGTCCCGGGGGCGAACCCCTTACGTCCGGGGCAATAGGCTGGGCCGTTCAGCATAAAGCGTACCGACCGACGATTTTTTGGAGATCTCACACTCGCCAGTCAACGATGGGAGCCCCTTGACCTAACTTCTCCCCCCGTACTTGATCCCACTATCAGGGAAATCTTGAATTATTCCCCTCCACTCCTTCGAGGAGCGATTCCGTTCCCTCCAGCTCTCGAAGACCGATTTCCTCTCCCTCCTCCTCTAGAGGACCGATTTCCTCTCTCTCCTTCCTTCGAAGAGTGGTTTCCTCTCTCTCCTCCGCTAAACCCGCTCCCGTCTCCACCATTCCAACCAGATCTCGCGCCGATTGACTGGGATCAGCTTTTTCGTCTGTATTCCTCCCTTACCAACGAGGGAAGACAGACTGGTGACAGTCTACATCCCCGAAACCCCTTACACTGTCCAATATAAGTACCTCGTCCCGATGTGCTCCTGCACTACTTCCTCGCCTCCAATCCCCAATAACCCCTATTCTCCTTTCCTCTTATCTCTCCTCACACACATGCACACACACACACACACACACACACACACACACACACACACACACATCCTCACAAACACATCTACTAGATAATAATGATTATTTTATTTTATTTTTTTTATATATAATGTCTGTAGCATTAGTCAAATAAATATAAGCTAATTGTTAATTAAAAATCGCCAGGTTCCACTTTTTTTAAGTTACCCCTCGCATCAACTTTCCTCTAATTCCTGAGATTGCACGAGGTCTAATCCCAGGTCAAAAGGCTTAAGTTCCTTGACCCAAAAAGTGGAACCGACGTTAGCACTGTCCCTCGAAACAGGTGTCATAGCGGTGATCCCTTCGGGATGTTGACCCACATTCCGAGAATCGAAAAGTACGACTCACAGCTGTTCGCCTCTCCGCGTATACTGTGAGATTGAGTCTAGCCGTCCTTCCACACCCTTTCCATTTTCCCTTCTTATCTCATTGACCTAGTTTTAAGGGTTTGGACGTAACAATATATATATGTATGTATATATTAGGTGTAGTAAAAAGAAATCTATTATTTTTCCAATAGATGGCTTTAGTAATCTGTATCTTGCGTTGTATAAGTGCGATCGGGTTACGCCAAATGGCGTTAGAAAAATAAGATTTCGTACTAAAAAAACTTCTCAGACAGTTTTGTGATTGCTTGAGTCAGTATTGTTTGAGCGCGTGTCAAAGATGGACACCAACAAAGAGAAAATACGCCATATTTTACAGTTTTTCTTCGATAAAGGCGAAAACGCAAG
>NW_017306171.1:698847-699233 GCF_001594115.1 Trachymyrmex septentrionalis
AAAATTTCGACAAACGAGTGCGTATGTGCATGCAAAGCCGTGGAGGCCATTTGCCCGATGTGTTATTCCACAAATAACCCTATCCTATGTACTTTATGATTCAATAAAAAAATAACAATCAAAAGACTAAAAACTGTGTTTTCTATTTAATTCAAATCTTGCGTTAATTTTGGGACACCCTTTACTATATAAAAACGAAGAAGCACGAAAGAAATAAGAAAGGAGTTTTGGAGGTCGCCTTATCTCTCTTTCCTGCTTCTTTTCTTTTCTAGCAAGGAGAATGCTTCTCAAGAAGCTGCATACTGCAGCGTATCACATTACAACCACATTAGCGTAGGCACAAATAGGCATATTTTAAAGAAATATATAAATATATATATATATAT
>NW_017306171.1:699257-705067 GCF_001594115.1 Trachymyrmex septentrionalis
ATATATATATATATAAATCGTTATTTTACTTCTTATATCGTATAGACTGATCTAATATAGCGTTATATCAAAATGCAATTATCAATATTAACAAGAAAGACGAGGGAAAAAGGAAGGCAAATTTTGAAGCACACCTTCTCTCCTCCTTCTTTAACCAAGGAATGCACATTTAAGAAGAGAAAAAAAAGTAATGCAAAATCTTAAATGCGTATTCCTTAAGCGTAAGCTCCAAACTGTCGAAAGAAGAGAGTCCACATTTCTGGCCTGCAAATGTTGCGTCAGCATGTCCCAACATTTGTCTGAGGCTGGGGGTGTTATATCTAGCGGACTCTTTTATTTCTTGAAGATCTGGAATTCGTTGAAATAAAAAGACAGCTGCGAATAACGCATAAGTGTAGCGTTATAGTCTACAAAAAACTAAAAATTTTTCTTCTTCTACATTAAAAACTAAAACAAAGAATCCAGTATCTTCTCGTAAATGTCGCTCCGAGATAAATTAAAAATCGGTACGCGTGCACGAGTGGCGAGACCAAAAAGACACTGAGTCTGTGCCCTTAGGACAAAATTATAATTATAATTTAGCCCTGAGGCTAATTTAATAATAAATATGTCATTGGAAGCGTAAGATCAGCGTCAAGATATTTTTAACGATCAAATCACGGACGATTCTCACGAGTCCGTAATAACAAAATCTAAGAAAAGGCACGCGACGTTCAGGAGTAAATTCTAGATCTTGTGGTGACGATGCACGTGCGCTTTCTTGCCGCACTGCACGTGCATTTTCCCATAAATTTTAAGATCGTAAAATTTTGGAGAACACGTTTCCACACTACAGACTCCGATCAACATCCTTTCCTCGCCCAAGATCTTGACTAATCCGAGAGCAAAGAAAAATCCTACTACTACAATAATTAACGAAACCTATTCCACCAATCCGAATCTGAGTAATCGGGAGCGATTAGTATAAAAACCGCGGTTCCGCGGCCCGCAGTGTGATTTTTCTCTGAGTTTTGGGAAGCTGTAGTTGTCGGAATTTTTAAAAAAGGTTTTATTCGACTCTAGAAGCCCTTTTTCTCCAGTAGAGTCAGTACATCAACTTAAGATCAATGGCATTCCTTGATCGGGGAAATTGACGAACCCGACCTGAGGCTCAGCATCCTACAGTCGACGGCACCCTCTCCGACGGTCTCTTGGGCATATCGCTATCCTCGAGCAGTAAGTTTTTGATTTCGCTGCAGTACATTGGATGGTCCTTCCCCTTCTTGTGTGGTCCCACTTTAAAAGATGACTAAATTTTTAGTGCCTTCACAAAGTGAAGCACTAAAAATTCCGCCCCCCGTTACCGTCACCTAGCGGGGACTAACAATGTGAGCCGACTGTCCGCCCCTGTGCGCTCTAACACCGGGAAAAACTCGCGAGAGCAATCTTCGCTAATTCAGCCATCGGCCTAAGAACAGACTCCGGTCGGTCAATCTCCATTTACAACTTTATCGCTACCACTAATAATTTGAAATATCTTACTCCCCTGTCTCCGATCTGTCTCCAGACTTCTTTGATGAAGACCTCTTCCCGTCCAGTTCTCCCCCTGTTCCACATTCGGTATCACCACCTCCGATTGAAAAACTTTCCGTCTCGCATACCACTCCATCAATTCTTCATGTGCAAACCGATGCTTACTCTCCTCCTGGTTACCTTCCTCTCCTCTTTAATAACGCCCATCAATTATTAAAATATATATCTTACTTTACCCCTTGCACTAATGACCGAGTAATAGTGAGCATCGCGGGATCCAGTTGCCTATTTTCAGTCTCTATACCATCCCTCATTCTCATCGATCCTCTTTCCTTCCAACCATATGACCCTACACAACTTTAATTTTCTCCTCCTTTCAAATTCTCCATGCTCAAAATAACGTCCGCATTGCAACTCTCTTTCCACACACACGCGCGCGCGCGCGCGCACGCACACATAAATGCGTACATATATTTTAGAATAGAGAACCAAATATTGTATTTTTTTTATACTTAAGAAAAATGTATCACAATAGATTATCTTTTATTATAGTATTATTAAATTAAACTCTCGGTTGTCAATTTAAATAAATAAAAACCTCTCCTTGTATTCATTAGCTCTCCCGCGGTTGCATTTCGCCCTCTCGCCGGTCACATGCATTATGTTCCATAGCCAGGGCATACGGGCGTACTGGCACATCTGGCGTTAAAGTGCGCTCTCCCGGCACTCTGACCCAGTTTGGGCCCTTTAAATTAAAAGTACGTCCGACTCGTGTGTCCATTTAGCGGAGCACGAGTTCAGATTTTCACTTTTTCCTCCGTTCGACCCCTGGTTCGTTAGAAGCCTCGGGACATAGCGAAGTGCCTCTCGATTTGCGTCAGTCCTTCTCCACTGCTCCCTTGCGGTTCGGAGCCTGGACACGATCAAATCCGTCTAATAATTCGGTTCCTGTTGCGTTCACTTCCTCAGCTCCATGTATGCGGAGCTTAGACGTAACTGTAATAATATAATCTTCTTACGGATTCTCTCAAATTCAATAATAAAAAATCCAAAAGGCGAATAAATAATTTTTTATTGTCATTTCTACTCTCACAAAAAAGTGGCATAATAATAGATATGACAGAGCGTTTTTATTATTAGATCCTAAATATCACCAAAAAATTTTTACACATTATCAGTACATTATTAAAAGATGATTATCCGATTGATTTAATTTTTAATACTATTAGCACATCTTTAAAAATTCTCATTCATAAAAGTGCGATACAACAGAAAGAATCAAGTGAAGAAATCAAAAGAGATTATACTTGTTGGTTTATACTACCTTATATTCCAAAAATTTCAGACGAATTCAAAAGAATTAGTAAAACCTTTAACACAAAATTAGTTTTTACTAGCTTAAATAATTTAAATAGTTTGATCAAGAGACATAAAGAGAAAGTCCTCCCAAGAGAAAAGAGAAGAAATATTGTGTGTAAAATCTCATGTAAATCCTGCGATGCCTCTTATGTTGGACAGATAGAAAGAAAACTTAAAATTAGATTAGCTGAGCATCGTAATTATACCAGGTGTACAAGTATGAAATGCGGATTTGAGAAAACAGATGGCGCATCAATACAGTGTGCGGTATAAAGATTTGATTTATGTTATGCCATTTTGAAGTGCCATCAACAAGTGTCAGACGCGCACGAGTGATAAATTGAAAAAGTGTTTGCATAGTGTTGTGTTGCTGTGTTCGATATGTCGAAATTTATATCAAACAAAGAGCACTCGCGGACAGCATTAATTTTTTGTTTTCATTTGAAGAAAACTGCTGCTAAATCATACCGATTACTTCGAGAAGCTTATGGTGAACGTGCTCCATCGCAAGATACGTGTGAACGATGGTTTCGGCGTTTTAAAAGTGGTGACTTCGATGTTGCAGACAAGGAACACGGAAAATCGCCAAAAAGGTACGAAGATGTGGAATTGCAAGCATTGTTGGACGAAGATGATTCACAAACACAAAAACAACTCGCAGAGCAATTGAGCGTTAGTGAACAAGCTGTTTCCAATCGCCTACGAGAGATGGGAAAGATTCAGAAGACCGGAAGATGGGTACCGCATGAGTTGGACGGCAGGCAGATGGAGAGGCGCAAAAACACATGTGAAATTTTGCTTGCACGATACAAAAGGAAGTCGTTTTTGCATCGTAACGTTAGTGGGGATGAAAAGTGGATTTATTTTGAGAATCCTAAGCGCAAAAAATTATGGGTAGACCCAGACGCATCATCCACATTGACCGCAAGACCGAATCGCTTTGACAGAAAGACGATGCTCTGTGTTTGGTGGGACCAGAAGGGTGTGGTCTATTATGAGCTGTTAAAACCTGGTGAAACGGTTAATGCTGGACGCTACCAATAACAATTGATCGATTTGAACCGTTCGCTGCTTGAAAAAAGACCAGAATACCAAAAGAGACAACACAAAGTCATTTTTCTTCATGACAATGCTCCATCACATATGGCAAAACCGGTTCGCGAAACGTTGGAAACACTCAGCTGGGAAGTTCTACTGCATGCGGCTTACTCACCAGACTTGGCTCCTTCCGATTACCACTTGTTTGCATCGATGGGTCATGCACTTGCTGAGCAGCGCTTTGGTTCATATGAAGATGTGAAAAAATGGCTCGATGAATGGTTCGCGGCAAAGGGGGAAGATTTTACTGGCGTGGTATCCATAAATTGCCCGAAAGATGGGAAAAATGTATAACTAGCAATGGAGCATACTTTGAATAAAGTATACTCCATTGCTAGTTATACATTTTTATCATTTTTCCGAATTTAACGTGTTTTTTTTTTGAAAAAAAATCCGCATTTAATACTTGTACACCTGGTATTAACCGGAATAGTAACAACCAATCGTTAATGATCACAGAACATTGGATTGAATTTGAACATGACTTCGATTGGGAGAAGTCAATATTAAATAAAGAGATTTTCTTAATAAATGTTCAATATCTGAGTGCCTTCATGCAACTAAATAGTCTCAAACGCTCAGATACAGAGGGTGTACATCGATCTTATATACAATTATTGAAAGACATTAAATAGTTATAATTTGTCGGTTTATACAAATTATTTTTTATGTATTGACATTGTTCTTTTTTCTTTTTATTTTCCCTTTTGACCTGACATATCTTACTTATTATATTAAATGTATTAGTCATACTTCGTTCAAGCTACGATCAATATGCCGTTTTTAACTTGACACTCTTCAGTGATAATAAATTTTAATTAGTTTTGATCCGATGTCAAAATTCCTTCTATGTCATAGGGTGAATTACCAGTTTTTTAATGTTAAAGTTTGTAACTTGTTGGATAGAATGGTTTTGAAATATTTATAAGATAATTTAATGTTTCAAATAGATTACAAGATCAAATCTGTTAATCTGATGGTGATTTTTTTCTTCGAGAGATTGATATTTTGAACTTGTATTGCTAAGGATAGTTCCAAAGTGAACTGAAACGTACTTTTTTAGAATAAAAATTATATTTTTTGGAATAAAGATTTAAGATTGCATATTAACTAACACGCTAACTCTCATTTGCCCTGATTTTTTTAGATTTTTTCATCTTGATATGTTGTCAAGATCATGACCCTGAGTAACCTCCGACAGATTTTATTTGGCAACCACTCTTCGTAAAAAAGTTATTAACAAAAAAAGTTGGCAATTTAAATGTGCATTCAATTGTATAACTAAAATTGTAATTATAATAAGTAACCCATGTGCAACAGTGCAATTATGGAAGTTGTACGCCTCTTTGTAGGGAAGAGGTGGAATGAGAGTCGCTTTGTGTGGAAGTCGTGCGCCTCCAAGTAGGAGGGAAAGGGAGGGGGGGGGAGTAAGAATCGCTTCGCGTGGAAGTCGTGCGCCCCTAAGCAGAAGGGGAAATAGGCTGAGAGTTGCTTTGTGTTGAAGTCGTGCGCCCCCAAATAGAGGGGTGGGGAGGTGAGATGAGAGTCGCATAGATGAATAGGGGAAAGTATAAAATAGTATTTAATACTGTATATGTATATATAGCAGAAATAAAATGTTATTTTTAAAACTTTTTTTGTTAACAACTTTTTAACGAAGCGCGACCATCAAGCAAAATCTGTCGGAGGTCACTCAGGATCATGTCGTTGACAACATATGTCAAGGTCAAGATCATCGGAGCTGTTTAACATTTATCAAATTATATGTTAATAATTATAATCTTATATATAATAATTATAATTTTTTTAGTTCTATGCTTCATATTAATCAATAAAATATT
>NW_017306171.1:706738-715834 GCF_001594115.1 Trachymyrmex septentrionalis
CCGGATTGAGCCCTCTTCAGACATTAGCATAACGCAAAAATCGCAGAAGAACAACAATTATCGCAAATGATCACATATTCATACCATTCATAGTTCGGGTGAGTCTTGATGTAGAGTTCGAAATTATTTCTGTACGATTGAACCGTCAAATATATTGAAAATCTTGGCAAAGCTTTAGTTGATAAGAAGAAAAAACTTCAAAAAAACTGTACACAAAAAATCTACGCGTAAATGAATTAACATACCGGAAATCTAATAAAAATAATAATAAAAAATAAAAAATCTGGTAAGTTTTGATTATTATTTTTTATTTTTTATTATTATTTTTATTAGATTTCCGGTATGTTAATTCATTTACGTGTAGATTTTTTGTGTACAGTTTTTTTGAAGTTTTTTCTTCTTATCAACTAAAGCTTTGCCAAGATTTTCAATATATTTGACGGTTCAATCGTACAGAAATAATTTCGAACTCTACATCAAGACTCACCCGAACTATGAATGGTATGAATATGTGATCATTTGCGATAATTGTTGTTCTTCTGCGATTTTTGCGTTATGCTAATGTCTGAAGAGGGCTCAATCCGGAAGCCGAAACTTGTAACGTTATGTAATTTTTACTTTGTTGTTTGAAATATATTCTTTTGTTAATTTTAAAGAAACGTGTTGACTCTTACTTTACCCGTTACTTATTGTCATTTGGTTTATATAGAAAGAGTCCTTTGATTTAGTACTTCCAGTAATAATGTCGAATTGATGACTCATTGTCCGTATTCACCTGATTTATCACCTAAAGACTTCTTTTTGTTCCCAAACATTAAAAATAAGATGCGTGGTGAGCAATTTGAGTCGCCTGAAGCAGCTGTTGAAACACGTACATTTGCTGAGGTTACAGCCTTAGAGTGGATAAAATGCTTCGGAAATTGGTTCGAGCGTATGCAAAAATGTATCGATCTTAAAGGCGAATCCTTCGAAAAACAATAAAGCTATTTACCGAATTGTATATGTTTTTTTTCATATTGTTTGCAGAAACTTTTTCAACAGCCTACGTATATAAATATATAAGTATGTACAATTATATATAACCATTTATATAGCATGCTTCATTTTAAGTGATATGGTCGATTATCTCGCGAATCGGTAATTTTATTGAAAAATTTTTGAACGAAAATTGCATGACTTGAAGGGAGACACTTGATGGAAATGTGGACTTGACCTTCAGTGACCTTGTCAAAATCAAGTCAAGGTCATTAATGTTTTTTATAATAGAAACCCCTAATTTTTATTATATATTCTTATAGCTTATCTCGAGAGTTTTCCAAAGCATTACAATAAAATTACGTTTCATTGAGTACTTTCCGAGTTATAGAGCTTGAAAGTTACAGTACCGCCGGCGTTATCCATGTACGCATGCGTGCGTGAGCGGGATTTTTACGCGCGCACGTCTCTGTGATCTATCCACACTGCTTAACATACGCTCACGCGCACGGAATTGAGTCCAATCCTTTCCATCGGTGATCGATTTTGCCTTAGTTGGCCAGATCAATTCCGATTTTGCCTTAATCGATCGGGTCAGTGATCGGTCTTGCCTTATAACTTAACACGCTTAACGAAAAGTAACTTTATTATAACGTTTTAAAAAGTTCTTGAGAGTAAGTGATAAGAATATATAATAAAAAATAGAAGTTTCTATTTAAAAAAACATTAATCTTGATCTGATTTGGACAAGGTCACTCAGAGTCAAGTCCACATGTCCATAATGTGTCTCTTTTCAAACCATAAATGCAACTTTCGTTCAAAAAATTTTTCAATAAAATCATCGATTTGCGAGATAATCGACCATATCACTTAAAATAAAACACTCTGTATATGTACGCAAAATTTCTTCTAAGAAACCAGGTCGGTTTAAATAAAAATGACAAATCTTGCTCGATTTTTGCTACCACTCTGCCGTCAGGTTATGTCAGCAGGCTCTGCTCGGTTTTTGTTCGCAATTAGTTATCAGATTACGTCAGCAGACTCTGTTCGGTTTTTGTCAGCAATCTGTTGATTAAAACATGTCAGCAGATTTTGTCGACAAATCCATAGTCAAATGCGGACACAAATGGCTATGGTTTTGTAATCAAAATCTGATCGAGTTTGTTGCCAAGTTATGCGCAAATTGCTAACATTTTGCTATCAGAATTAATTGAAAATTAATATAAAAGATATTAACAGAAAATTAATGTAAAAATTATAGGGAAATAAAAAATCTACACTTGAAACTGTTTCGTGATTTATTGTATCTCTCTCATTTAAATTAGTCTGAATTTTGTAATAATTCTCATTGATTCCTCTCTCAGACTTCTATAAATAGAATGCCAACTTTGCCTCCATGTTTGAAGACAGCGCTGGGCAGCGCCATATTTGAGTTCTCTCACTCACACATATATAAATTAATGGATAAATTCAGACGATTCTCACAGACAGGATGCATATGAGAACTAAAACTAGGACAGTTTGGAAAAGTTTATCTCTTTCATATTGATTCTATTTATATAAATCAGGTTCCACCATGTTATTTTTGAGGTTGATTCAGCCAATAAGCGCGAAAGGGTGAATAGTCAGACTGTGGTATAGGAACTCTAGAAATGGCCATCCTTATATTTGGCTACAATCCATTTGATGCTAAAAAAACTTCTAAGCATTTTTCGATTGGTCAATTAGTAAAATTTTTCCGATTGGTCAATCAAAAGCATTTGTAGCGCCGAATGGACTGCACCTTTTGTCTAATGTTGTGCACCATTTTGAAAGCTGAGTGAGGTGGCATCGGGAAGGGGAAGTTTAGCCTCCAATATAGCGCGTCATAATCAAAGAGTTATAATCTCTTTAGTCATAGCATATATGATTACATTTACATGGCAACTTTAATCGAGTTTAACAACATCCGTAGTTATGAAATTGGCCAATCACAGTCGTTCCATTTTTCCGAGGAACAACTATGATTGGAATTTTACTACGAATGTTATTAAATCCGATTAAACATGTAGTGTAACAGAGGTCTATTGGCCGCAGCACAAACACTTGCATAACGCATAATGCATAGTATATAATGGAATTGACTCATAGAAATTTTTTTTCATGGAATGGCAGGAAAGGAAAAATTCTAATTGGTTGATTCTCTTATGCACTATGCGTTATGCGTTATGCAAAAGTTTGTGCTGCGGCTATATTACTTTTCTTAAATCTCCCCACCCAACAGTGAAAATCAACAGTGCGCGATTAAATAAGAATGCTGACGGCTATCTCCAGAGAGAATCAAGGAAGAGTGAAGCGAATTCAGCCGGTAGCCGCCATTCGTAAGAGTATGTAGGAGATATGGTAAATAGAAACGTGATGAAACATACGGTGCTGCACGCACTATTATTATGTATGTACATATACGTACACGCATACATGCACATTTGCGGAAGTGAGCGGATAAATGGCGGAATCAATCAGAGAAAAGAACGCTATCCACTCCACTCTCCCTTGATTCTCTTTGGCCATGTCTAGAGAGAATACTGTCTAATAAGAATCGTGACATGAGAAAATCGCATTTTCATTGGTTCGACATATTGGGTGGTCCGGAAAGTCCGTGCGGATTTTACAATGAAAAATTGTATATACGATACCTTCGTCAAAAATGAACGAAATTTAAATTTAAAAAAAGGGTTTTAAAGCTTGAAATCTCTACTTTTAAAAGCTTATCACATTTTTTAAGTTTATATGAGTTTGATAATTTTTACATACCAAAAACTACGAGCTGAAAAAGATAAAAAATTTTCTTTTCACTTTGGGGGTCTCTCACGTGCCCAAAAAAAATTTACGAAAATTTTCGACTACCCATCGTGAAAACTTAAAGCTTTCCCTACAAAATCATTTTTTAAAAATGTTCCTATAATTTTTTGTTTCTGAGTTATTCGCGAGTTAAGTAAAGAAGCATTCTGATTTCGATTGCTCATAACTCCGATAAAAATCATCATATCGCAATTTAAAAAACAGATTCTTAAAGCTGAAACTTTGCTCTAGCGAATGATATAATCGTAACGAAAATTTCGCAACAAATAAAAAAACTTTTGAAAAATCAATGAAAAAATTCGTACTGACTTTCCGGACCACCCAATATTTTAACAATTTCCGCTTATATTTGAATACCTATATTTGTGTTACTTTTGAATTTTATCAATATAATTAAAATTAATTAATTTAATGGCATTGACAAATAGATTTCTTACATTACATTATTGAAATGACACATGCGAGAAAAGAATTTATTGTTGCAGGCAATTTTTCACATCATTTCCTCTGCATTTTTTGCTAACATTTTTCGCCCATAAAGCACCACGTTCGACATTTCGAGAAAATGTTTTTATTATAATAGCTTTTGACTACTGAATTATTGCAAAATGGGGCTGCATAACTAATAAAAATTTTTAATAATTGTCAATACAATGTATGTACGCATGTTCCATTAGCGCAGGTTTAGAGACGCGTTATGATTAAATAGAAATACAATATATTTCTCTCTATGTTATCGAT
This sequence comes from Trachymyrmex septentrionalis, assembly GCF_001594115.1. Taxonomy (NCBI): domain Eukaryota; kingdom Metazoa; phylum Arthropoda; class Insecta; order Hymenoptera; family Formicidae; genus Trachymyrmex; species Trachymyrmex septentrionalis. Next base: position 711,296 of record NW_017306171.1, read on the forward strand.
TTTGTGAAAACAATCCTGCATACAAAAGTCAGCTCAAGTTGGGACTCTTATTATAGTCCCTTATTATAAATCTCTAACCATCTCATTTTCTGTCTCTTTCTATCTTACGCATTCTTAGATGATTACTCTACTCTGTGTTTATAACCTTTTTATTCAAAACTCGGGAAAGTAAAAAAATGAACCTAATAAGTTGAAACGAAACAAATACATGTTTCACTTCATCTTATATTTATTATTTCATCTTGTATGTTTATTTATTACTTGTTTACACCACAAGATAGCAGACAAATTGAATATTTCTGATTTATTTATGTCCATAATTTGGAAATCGTTTACGGAAATTTAGGAAAAGTATTCAATTATTTGGGTAATAGTATTTTTCTTGTTATTAACAAATTTTATCATATGTGTCAAATTAGCAGACAGCGATTTTATTTAATGTGTTTTATGAATGGAATCGATTAAAAATTTGAGAAAGGCGTCTTCATTATTATCTTCATTTGGGAAAAGTTTTTGGTAATTCAATAGATTTAGGCTGGCGTTCCATGAAGCGGAAATTTACAGTTGAACGGAACAGGACCAATTACAACTCTACAGTCATTACTCTGCTTTCTTTTTTGTGATTGTGATTGGTTTCGCTATTTCGTTCCGCTGTAAATTTCTATTCATGAGACGCCAGTCTTAGAGTGCCGTCCCATATACACGGAATCGGAATAGCTTTCTTACTGAAAAATTGAATTCACTACAATTCCGTTCCATAAGAAATTTCTGTTCCCGCTTCATGTAGTCGGAACGGAATGAAAGCGGACAAAATGTCGCCTTAGTCTCAAGCTAATTTGCTTAATTTAATCGATATTTCGTTATTTTAATGCGACTAAAACAATAACATATATAATTTGTGCAATCATCTTGCTTGTAACATTACTTTGAATGCTCAAATATATTGAATTATGAAAGTGAGATATTTTGTTATCAAAATTCCGTTGCGTTTCGGTTAAATGAGACGAGTAGAGAAAATTTGTACAAAACGGAATGGCATGCTTAGCTGAGTTGAATCTAAAAATTGAAACAAATATTCAGAATATTTTTGTAAATCTACAACGATGGAAACAAGTGTTATTACTAATGTCAAAATTATTGCGAAAGGCAAGAAATGTGCCAAGTTGGCGTGTTATTTCGGTATTTAAGAGTAGGCAGAAATTTTATTTCGCTTATAACGTTTTATTGCAACAGCAGAAATCCGTTCCGTCGTTCTGATTCCGTGTGGGACTGCACCGACACGGCATCCTTGACACATTACAGAAACGAACAAAGCCCAGGTGTAGTGGATGTAGTAGGTGTAATACGTATGCAATGAATGCAGTAAACCTAAAATTGTCAAAAAGTAACCAATTAGCCCGGATCTACTCATGCGTAGTAAGAAATCAACTTAATTATAAACTTAATTCGATTAATTTTATTCAACTGTGATTGGTCAATTCCTTATGGCTTAAGATTTTCTACATTTGTTGTACCATCCGAGTAAAGTTGGCGAATGCAGTTTAACATTGGAGTATTCGGATTTCGGAGCAAACTTTGAACTTAAAAATATAAAATAAAGAAAATTTCGACTCCCGGCCGAGGCAATATTTTTTCGCAATAAAATTATTACAGTTTTAAGATTGGGAAGAAATTGGGGGGATTTATTAGTTTCAGATTTATTGTGTGAATCCGATAATTTCATCGGCTCTCAATTTATGTCTGAAAAATTAATTATATACTTTCAATTTTATTGAATGTATATTAAGTCAGTAGTTCAACATCTTACTGTGACCGATACGGCGCTGATTGTTTAGTTTGATAATGTTCGATCCTATCTATCGTTTGTTTATACGCAGCCTACGAAAATGCGTAATTCTCTCTATATATGTCGATTATTGCGAAGAGTGTTGCTAAGGTCTCGGTAGTCTAAAGGCTCAGGACGCTCGCACGGAATGCAAGAGATCCGGGTTCGACTCCCGGCCGAGGCAATATTTTTTCGCAATAAAATTATTACAGTTTTAAGATTGGGAAGAAATTGGGGGGATTTATTAGTTTCAGATTTATTGTGTGAATCCGATAATTTCATCGGCTCTCAATTTATGTCTGAAAAATTAATTATATACTTTCAATTTTATTGAATGTATATTAAGTCAGTAGTTCAACATCTTACTGTGACCGATACGGCGCTGATTGTTTAGTTAAAGAAAATTTGTTAGTATGTTATTTTCTTAATTTAGTATTATTATTATTTAAATACATTTTAAGAAGAAAAATTTTAATATTTATTCTTTATTTTTATTATTTTCCAGTAAAGACGGACAAACGATTTTATGTATGTACTACATACATACATATACATACATAAAGGTTGCAACATTTTTTTTTATTAGTTCTTGTAGATCCATGAATAAGAACTAGTCACTCGGTGAACAAGCTGCATTCCAAAACCTATCGAAAATAAAGTGTTGCAACATTTCTGTGACCGGCTGTACATAAACGTAACCCCCCCCCCCCCCACTCTCTCTCGCGCGCGACACCACACGCGACGTAATTAGTAAAAACACACCCTAAAGATGCCTTTAAATTATAGCGTTGTTCTGTTGTCAAGCAACAGAAACAGTAATCAGGAGATAATGGATGTATTCAGTACTATAACCGCTCACTGAGAATTCGGTAAGTTCTTGTATCTGTTTACTCTATATTTTTAGTTCTAACGAAATATGCCAAGCAAGATGCAAAAGCTCACTGAGCACTTAGTGCACTCAATATAAGCATTGGCGTAAACTGTAAAAAAATACATAATTATTTATTTAAGGGTAATTTTACCAATTTCAAAATTGGCCAATCGTATTTGTCGTCAAATAAAATGGCAAATGCGATAGATTCAATTGTAATTGATTACTCGGCCGATTAAGTTAATCGGAGATGATAAAACTCTAAAAAATTATTTATTTTGCCCATATATTTTTTTAAAGCAATTGTATGTTCTTTTACACAAATTGATCCATTTATTTAAAAAGTAAAATAATTCAAAAATAATACTTGAAATACGAAGCGCCTTATCGGTCCGAGTGTTAAGATGTTGAACTACTATATAATATACACTCATTTAAATTGAATTAATTAATTTTCAGAAATAAATTGCGAGCCGATAAAATTATCGGATTCACACAATCAATCTGAAACAAATAATCCCCCCAAAATTTCCCAAATCTTAAAAAACTGTAGTAAACTTACGAAAAATATTGCCTAGACGACTCAATTTGGAGAAAGGGCGCGTTCTGATTAATCGAGGAGTAAAGGGAGGGGGTAATAGGGTAATTAAATGGTGTGTTCTGATTGGTTTGTCCTATACTCGCCCAAGATTTGATTGGTTCGCTCCATATCTACCCAAAAAGTGATTGGAGAGGGTGGATGGGTGGTAGAGGGCCTTAGACAAAATAGAGATTTGAAAAATGGTGAATGGAGATTGGAATTGCAGCATTCTTTTGTCGCGAGACTAGAGTACGAACAGCGCGGGATGAATAGCGGTCGCATTTTATGACGGTCGCTTTTGTTGTCGCGGGGCAACGTCTCCGACGTGTAGGCGATTCGGTGAATGTTATTAATGTATGAGAAAGGAGATCTTATACAGAAAATTTGCGGGCCTAGAGAGAGACTTGCTTTGTTCGGAAGAATTTTGGGGGAGGTAAAACAGGAACGAACACGTTCAGCAGTTGCGGCGTGTCGTCTCCGGTGTGACGACTCACTCGTTCGAGTGAGAGAGTATGATTTCTATGGTATATGGCAAGGACTTTATGAATTGTATTGTATTTCTTGTGTTTTATTTAAAAGTTTATATGTATAACGCGGAAATAAGCAGAGAAAAAAGTTATTGGATGGTACGAGTAATTAAGGAACGAGGGTTTATGTTATAAAAATATATTTATTGATACAAATTTTTTTCCAAGAAGAAAAAATATTATACATAGTTTGTATGAGAATAAACTAAAAACATTTTAGTAAAATTAAGCCAAAGATTCTCGCTTCGAGAGAATTATTATATATGAAAAATTTCGTTATATCTTAACGAAGTTAATTCCAAAAATATTATATTGAAATACGAGGTCTGGCTATTAAATAACGAGACCGCGCGCAGAAGGCGTCCTAGAGGGGTAGGGTGGGAAACGAATGCAGCGTTGGATAGCTGGAAGTGTCTACTATTCCAGTACAAAAACACGTTTTTGTCGCAGTAGTAGTATTTTTTCTATAGAGGTTAGAAACGAACTTGTTTTTTTCTCGTGCCGATAACAATGTGTGACGAAAAACACGAGCAACGGATCAATGTGAAATTTCTCGTTAAATTAAAAAAAACTCCGACTGAGTGCTATAAGTTGTTGAAAGAGGCCTATGGTGAGAATTTTCTATCTCGTGCGCGTGTTTTCGAATGTATAAACGGTATTCTGAAAGCCGAGAGAGCACCGAAGATGACCAACGTCCAGGTCGACCTGTCTCTGTTTCAACTCCGCAAACAGTGAC
>NW_017306171.1:715847-721237 GCF_001594115.1 Trachymyrmex septentrionalis
TAACGCGCTGTCTGTGAAGCGTTATTTAGCCGCTAGAGGCACTCCAGTGCTCGAACACGCGCCGTACTCGCCTGATTTAGCACCCTGTGACTTTTTCCTGTTTCCGAAGATCAAGTCTGCCTTAAAAGGAACCCGGTTCGAGTTGATGGAAAAGGTGAAGCGAAAATCGGCGGAGCTCCTAAATGCTCTTACAAAAGAAGATTTCCAGCATTGCTTTGACTAATGGAAAAAACGAATGGAACGGTGTGTGGCGAGGGGAGGGGAATACATTGAAGGGGAGCATTCAATTGTAGAATAATTTTTAAAATAAAACTCTTTTTCATAAGCAGTCTCGTTATTTAATAGCCAGACTTCGTACATATCAAGAAAAGTTAAGTCGTTAATTTGTGTACGCACATTACGTTCTATATCTTCGTAATTACCACGCAGTGTTAATTTTAAAATTTCTTGATTAATAAAACATGCGGGTAATTTCAATTTGATTTCTTGAATTAAATATAAAGCACACTTGTCAACATTATCGGATAAAGATTCTAATTGTTTTAAACGCGCATCGACGCACCTTACAATGCTTCGCAGCCCGAGGAAGGTGGTTTTCTGCATTACAACTACCGCTACGTAGGTTCTCCGTTTCTTTGCCGGAGGTGTTGAATCGAGCGCGTCCTCTTCCTTTCGAAGATTTCCGTTGGAATTTTCCTCTTCTTCTTTATACGCTAGCAATATTGATTTTGACCCGTAAGATGTGGTAAAGCTGATGGTGATATTTTTTATAACAACAAAGTTAGGTTTCAGTCTGTTATCGCTGCTTAAATATTCGTTCATGAGTTCCATGTTATCTTGAAACTATTGCCAGCAGTCGGCGTCAAAATAAATTCCGTCTGCGTTATGCCCGCCCAATTTTACAACAGGTTTGAAGATTTCTTCGTTCGTTCTTTGCAATCCTACGTGAATCATCTTCGTATGAGAATTGTTAAGGCCATACGATGCTGCTAACAACATATGAAATCGAGCGTTTTTTCTCTCGTCGATGTCGTTACGTAGCTTGTAAGAATCGGGGATGAAGTACATGCTCCATGTCCGAATTATTAGTATTTTTTGACTGGCCATTGTTCTTACGTCGTAGTAATACCAAATACAGCAAACTAAGATGGCGAATAAAAAAACACAAGAAGCATAGTACTTGTTTGCCCGCGAGGCTGAAGCTACGGACGACGAGATTCGAATGAAACGGATTTTCGTTAGTACTGTCGATCCTCCACCCTCTCCGACGCTGCGTAATAAAATTATTCTGCGCGCGCAGATGAAAAAAATAAAAACATAAACTTTCTTTAAATTTTTCTTAAAAATTTAAAATAATCTTTATCCCGTAGAAGTCAGGAGAGGGGGTGAAAACAAGATAAATCGAGAACGAACAGAAATGAACAGGCGCGAAATGAAAGGTTTTACGATTCCTCTCCTCGTTTTCTATGTTACGACAGGGGGGAGGAAGGAATTCGTCCAGGTGAAAAGAATGAAAATTTTTCGCTATAGAGGAAAAAAGAATTGAGAGGGTTTAGGATCGTGAGGGATAGTTTCTAACGAATAAGATTTAGTACAACAATAACCCACGAGTTTCTTTTAAAAAGACAAGAAGAAATTTATGAAACGTCTTCGCTTTAAAGTAAATTTACGAAATGGTTTTATTGCTTTTAGAAAATTCATTAATTTAAAATGAGGTACGGCACAAAAATATTGAATTCAATTGGAATAATGTAGGAAATTTATTCGTCTTTCTCTTTTCTGAAACTTTTGTGTATACTCGCGTGGGAAAAAATAACGTGTAGTATATGGAAATTTAGAGGATACAAAAATTAAATATTAGTTTATATTGATAAACGTGAGAAAAGTTTTAAATGAGGGGAGTGTTCGATGTTCACCATGATTTTTCCTCATGACGAGACCTTGAAGAAGAGAAAACAAACAAAAACCAACTGATATTGTCGATCAAGCGAGACAGAAATTTCCATTAAAATTGTATTTTTTGCTGAAAGATTTAATGTTTATCAGTCATAGACTAATATTGTGTGAGAATCCTTTCCAGTAAAAAGATACAAAAAGCAGAAGGAAAAATTTAAAACATGAGATTCGTCGTAATAATAAAAATTGTAAAGCGAGGCAAAACTTCTCTGGGTAATAATGAAAACGAGAGCTAAAGGTTTTATTAGGATAAAAGCGAAGGGGGCGATGCTTTTCGTGATAATTTATATGGGATCAGAAAAGGCGTTAGATCGGTTATAGGAATGATCATAACTTAAAAGTTTTGTCATCCCCGCTTTTCTAAATTTTATGAGAAAATCACTTTTAGTAAAGGAGACGATTATCAAAAGGGGTCGATTATCAAAATCGTTAAAAATCTATCGGCCTATGAAGGGACTAGAAATTTTTAGCGAATCTTTTCGTGGGAGAGGAATTTTTATGAATATCGCTACAGGCATAAATAGCACGCCCTGATCGAGCTAAAGTTTAGTCCTACGTTCAAACTCCGAAGTGAATTTTACTATTTGCGCGTTTTTAATTTGGTTAAAAATGGAACTTCGCGGGTTGCTAGGGAAATTTTTCATCGTAGCTAGCAACTTAAATAAAAAATTAGTTGCTGGCGATTATCTGACAAAGTTGTCAGATAACGATGCGAAAAATTATTCCGTTTTCGGGAAATTTATCGGTGAGTGCTCCAGCACACTAGTGTGTGTTATGCACAAACTGGGGCATTGCGGTGATGACGTGAGACTAAAAAATATAATCGCACATCATCTCGAAATACGCGAGTGCTTTGGTCACGAGGAGGATGAAGCTGGAAGTCACATAGCTGACTTCAAGCGACGCATTGGACTAAGAGGTAAGCACTAATAATTTTTAAAAATAGAATCTAATACATATTAGAAATAAAAGCTTTATAATTAATAAATACTATGTTGGGAATGAGTGAATTCCAATAAATGATTGAAAGATGGTTTATTTAGTCAAAAACAGACTTGACGACACATCGTATACAAAAACGGTTAGAGAGAAGAAAAACTGCCGGTAGGGCATGAATACAAAAAACGCGCCTAGCGGCAAACAGAATATTAAACATAAAGATGTCGATAACTAATCGGCTGTGACTCGTATGTCGGTAATCCGCCGGGCGCCATAATTGATTGGACAAGCAACTATCCATCAATCTTCCACTTTGCGATGTCCTATCCCATAATGTTCAGGCAACGATTATGTGAGATTCGTTTTAATCCCTTGGTAAGGATGTCAGCAGGATTTTCGTTGGACGGCACATACGATAGGACCAGCTGGCCATCCTCTACTTTCTCCCTCACAATATGGTAGGCGATGTCGATATGTTTCGTCCTGTTTTTCTCTGTTTCTGGAGAAATCTATTGCTGCCCGATTGTCACAGAACATTTGACAACCTGTGAATAAAGAAGAAAGTTCAAGTTCTGACAAAAACATATCTAACCACACTATTTCTTTGATTCCGGTCGACAGGGTCACATATTCTGCTTCCATTGAGGAAGTTTATATGCCTGTTTCGTTGATCGCCAATGGATGAGATTTCCTCTTAGCATGACCGCAACACCGGTGTATGAATGTCGGTCATCTTGATCTCCTGCCCAGACTCTGCGACGCAATAAACTTGAATCCGTTGCTCGTTTCCAGCTTTGTATGTCAATCCAAGGTTCTTGGTCTTACCTAAGTATCGCAGGACGTGTTTCGCTTGATTCCATTGAGACCTTCCTGGATTGGAATTATATTGTGATAATTTTGAAACAGCAAAAGCGATGTCTGGCCTCGTATTCTGAGCCAGATACATCAATGATCCTATTAGCTCTCGATATGGTACGCGCGACATGTCTTCCTTTTCGCCTGGTGTTTTCGGACAATCCTCTTTGCTCATTTTTATTCCTAGGTTCAAGGGGGTTGACGCCGGTCTACTCTCTCGCATGTTATATCTTTCAAGTAGTGATTCAATGTAGTTCTGCTGTGTTAATTTCACTGTATCAGGCTGCCCCAGTTTCACTCTTAACGCGAAGTGTATCTCTCTCAAATCCTTGACTTCATATTTCCTTGTTATGGTTTTAACCACTTCAGTGATCGAGTTTGACTTTCTCGAAAATAGAAATATATCATCTACGTATATTATTGCTATTAGCCAATGTTCCTTATGATATGTGCAGTTTGAAGATTTGAGCCTTTTAAAACCTATTTCGATCAGAAAAGTGTCTAGTTCTTCGTTCCAGTTCCTTCCTGATTGTTTTAGTCCATAGATGAGACGCAGCAGCCTCGCCACTTCTCCATTTTCAGCGTTCGTGAAAGGGGGTAACTCCATGTATATCTCTTCTCGCAGGTTTCCGTATAGGTACGCATTTTTTACATCAATGTGTCTGGTGTGCCACTGATATTCTACTGACAGAGCTGATAGTAATCTAATCACTGAAAAGTTTACCACAGGTGAATACGTTTCGCCATAATCAACTTCCTTTCGTTGTGTGAAACCTCGCGCCACTAATCTAGCTTTGTACCTCGTAATCTTACCATCGGCATTTGCTTTCAGTTTGAATACCCACTTGCATCCTACGCATTTCTTCCCTTCAGGCAGCTGAGTAATCTCCCAGGTTTTTCGTTGCACTAAGCTATCTACCTCTTCTTTTATTGCGCACCTCCATTGTTTAGATTGCGGTGATGCCAGCGCTTCGTTAATGTCTTGCGGCTCCCTGACTTCTATTAGGTTTACTCTCTCTATATCACTTGCTTCCGTCGACGCTTCCTCTTCTTCACATATTTGTTGGGTTTCTTTAGGCTTTCCTTTTCTTCCGTAAGGATTACGAGCTTTCCTTTTGGGCCTGCCCCTTCTCGGAGTTTCCGTCGATTCTCGTTCTTCTGCCGTCTCTCTTTCCGAAGAATCTCCCAATTCTACATCTGTTCTTTTCGGCGATCTCGGTGGACTTTTCTTCTTACAACTTAATTGCTTTTGTGCGGGCTCCATTTCTTCTGTTGTCAAGTCGTCTACATCGCCCGGCCAAACTTCATTATATTTGAATCTCTGTGGCACTTCTTTATAGATCCACTCGTGTCCTATTTTATCTTCAGCAAACTTAACGTACTTTATTATGATGACATCTCCCTTCTATGGGCACCATAGTCGATATCCTCTCGTTTGCGTGGCGTAGCCGACGAATATACATTCCGCCGCTTTATCGTCCAGCTTCTTTCGCCCTTGGTCTGGTAATCGTGCATAGGCAAGGCAGCCATAAATGATTTAAAAGCCTTTAAATGACGTACGCTTGGAATCTTTTCGGTCCACACGGTGAATGGGATTTGATCACGAATTGTTGAATGACATACTCTGTTTTTGATATATG
>NW_017306171.1:721543-725754 GCF_001594115.1 Trachymyrmex septentrionalis
CTTTCCTATGCAGCATGCTTCACATGTGTGTCTGTCCATCTTCGCGTCGTCCAATCCGATAACACGATTCGCTTCCGCTAATTTCTTAATTGTGCTATTGCCGACGTGACAGAACCTATGATGCCACAGATCAATTTCTAGCGTACAAGATTCCTTCATGAGCTCTCGTGGTGCATCAGGGTCCAACTCGACACCTAATACATATAAATCATTTCGCCTATATGCTTCGCATACTACTCGTTTGGTAGCGACATTTCTAATTTTTACTTTACCGTTCCGTATTAGTAACTCTTTCCCTTTTCGCTCCATTTGTGAGACCGACATCAAATTCTTTCTGATATTAGGGACATAATAAACATCTCGCAGGGCTATATTTCTTTTTACATTTGCAACGGTCGTTTTTAGAAATATATCGCCCACACCTTTTGCTCGTAGCGTCGCTCCATTTTGTTTATTCGGATCCGCAGCGGTATTAATTATCTCGGAATCTACCTTTTTAAAATTGGTTTCGTTGCTTACACACGTGATGCGTGCTTCCACTATCCAAAATCCATGTATCTTTGATGTCTTTTCACTGTATGCCGATGGCATGCAAATTCCGAGTAGACCGATACAACCAAATTTTTCGAAAAACGACCCGCTCTACGTTGAAGCTTATCATACATTATTCTCGGGAACCGGCATTCACTTTCTGAACGAGGGTAATTCTATAAGTAGAGACGATTACGCCAACGGCTACACTCTTTTCGCTTTCGATCTTACTCCCGATCTATCCGCTAATTGCGCGGGACATTGGAATCTCGTAAAACACGGAAGCTTACGATTAGAAGTGAGATTCGAAAAAGTTCTTTCTGTGTCTATTAATTGTATCGTCTATGCCGAGTTTGATAACGTTTTAGAAATCGATTCCTCGCGTCAAGTTAATGTCGACTTTTCCGGTTAGTCCTACGGCTTTCGCAAGAAAATTATTTTCCCCCCTACTACACATTTTTTCTCATCTAATTGGACGCGAGAATACGAAAAAGCTTCAGTCTTGTTCGCGACATCAACGTCAACGTTTAGTGACGTAAAAAAGAGTAGCGAAAATTCGAATACAATATCATAATGGATATAGTCATCGACATACAAGGTTTTCGCGATGTCGAAGAAAACTTTATTCCAAAAGAAGTCGCGGTTCTAGCGATTAACGCAGCGATCACCGGACACTGGATTATGACGTCACCCTGTTCATTTAAAAATTTACCAGTGAGAGCAAAACGAGAAAACAACTGGCTTACACGAAATTATCATGGAATCGAATGGTTCGATGGAGACGTTAATCCAAAAAACTTTACGATACATCTGCGTGACATTACACGACACGCACGCTATATCTATACCAGAGGACAAGAGAAGGCTCGTTATCTGAGCAATCTACTTTCTAGAAACGTATATAATCTGGAGGGAATTTCTCCGGCTTTCAAAAATCTACCAGATTTCGAAGACTATGGAGAACGCTGCACGCATCACGGATTTCGAACCAGCGTACGTATCACGTATCATGATTTTTCAATGCAAAGATAAGTTTCTTGGAACAGATGATAGAAATAACTGTGCGGTAATATAAGTTAATATATACATTCAAGATAATTATAATAAATGGGCAGTATAAGAATATTCACGTAGCAATCTTAGGTTCAGTCACTGCAGTCGTTCTGTCTTAATCATATCTATACAATTTGTTAAATTGTTTTTATATTACGATTCACAAAGCAAAGTTTAACATTTTTAGACATAATTATCAATCCACTTTATGTTGTTAGATTTTCATTATCATCTATAAGTTCAGTGTATCTAACAGAAACAGCAGTCACTAAAACAAAAATAGAATTAAAAGAACATATACAAAAATTGTTGTTGGATAGCATATTTCTTCACTATAATGAGTTGGAAGTAACAGAAGAAATCTATCTCGATTATCAAGAACTTTAAACTGCATAATTCTGAAATAATTGAAGATGACAAAGAAGCATGGAGTGATGATAATTTAAATTCTCATTCTCAATATTCAAATGATGACGCAGACTTTGACAGATCTTATAAGACGAGCTGTTGAGTATTGACGGAATTGGAACATTAATGAAAAAAATAAAATTAAAAGAAATCGTCCGTTAAAATCAGTGCAAAATAAATTTAGAAGAGTTTCATATGAACGTCAATTAAAAGACGATGGGAAGAACAATTACATTCAGGTGGAAATTGTATAGAAAAATTATTTCATATCTCTAAATTTACACATGATAAATTTACTGCAGCTGTTGAATCAGGATTCATAATTTATGATATCGATCTACAAAGATGGGCTTTACAAGAAGAAATAGGAAATTAAAATCCTATATTATATAAAGCATCTCACAGTTAGATATTAGGATTCAAAAAATCCCACCGAATTGTTTCGAGAAAAATTACGAAATTTGTAACTAGAAGAGCAATAGAAGATTCCGTTAATTTGCAAAACACAGCTGATGATTTTCTAAAAACGATTTTTTAAAAACCACTTATCAAACAGTTTGGATCTGAAAATGTTTTTAATTCTGATTAAAGTGGTTTCCAATTAAAAATTCATTCTGGAAAATCATTGTCTAAGCAAGAACGTACAGAGTGTTGTGCAATCTATATCATCAACAACACATATACACCATACCAATAATATCATATAAAAGAAATTTGCTGTCACCTTTATTTATTAAAAGCAATTAATGGTATATTTGGACCAAGAGTACAAGAAACCTTATATATTTACACCAATAAATGTTATTATAAAAGCATCAAAATTTTTTTTCTGGTGAAATCACTTCAGATTAATTAAATAAATTTCCTTTCAAAACAGATTTTCAGATATCGTTTTACTATTAAAAAGTAAATATAAATTTGCATAAACGAAATATAATATAATGAAATTACAATCTCTGTTTAAATATAATAAATATAATGAAATTACAATCTCATTTCTATGAAATATTGTATTTTATTTAAGAATCTCATAACAGTCATAAAATAGTTATTAATTTAACATTTATATTTTTTACAGATCATAAAATGTGGTTGGAAGAAACTTAGTTTCCAAAGATTAATTTTAATAGCGTTCTTCTTATCGATTCATGGACTGGACCTAATATTATTTTAGATTTAACATCTGCAGGAAAACATATTACTACTATGATTATACTGAAAAGCACTACAGGAAAAATACAATCATTAGATATTTACGGATTTAGAATTTGTATAAATTTTGCTAAAAGATTTTTAGATATTGTTTTAATGTTGGAATGTAACATAAATTTACATTTGAAAGAAGTAATATAGTAAAATTACAATCTTTGATACATATAATAATAAATTGTCATCTCTGCGATATCACAACTTATTTAAATATTCGTGGTTTAAAAGTGGTTATATAAACAAAAGAAAGATCAAAAGAATTTGAAAATCCAGTAGAATTTAGTTTTGATAAAAGTTCAACAACAAGTTGTGATATCGAAAGTTGCAGTAATATACGAGGGTGATCCCAGAAGTACCCGACCTAACAAAGAAAACACAAAACATTTGGGAAAAAATATCTTTATTTCTCAACACATAGTCTCTTTTTAGCTCGATACACTTTTCCCAGCGATGTTCAATAGCTTCGATGGCCTGTTTATAGTAAGAATTATTGAACTCCTCAAAATAGCCATTAACCGCAGACTCCACCTCTTCATTGTTGGTAAATCTTTTATCACCGAGCCATTTTTTCAAGTTTGGAAAGAGAAAATAATCCGAGGGGGCTAAATCTGGCGAATAGGGTGCGTGGGGAAGCAATTCGAACTTTAACTCATTGATTTTGGCCATCGCGATAATGGATGTGTGAACTGGTGCATTGTCTTGATGAAACAATACTTTCTTTTTCGCCACATGTGGCCGTTTTTCCTTGATTTCATCACCCAAACGCTGCAATAAGTTCGCATAATACTCGCCATTGATTGTTCTTCCTTTCTGAAGGTAATCAATGAAAATTATGCCACGCGCATCCCAGAAAACTGACGCCATGACCTTGCCTGCCGATGGAACTGTTTTTGCTTTCTTCGGAGCCGATTTCCCCTTTTCAGTCCATTGCTTCGACTGTTCCTTCGTTTCAGGTGTGAAGTGGTGGACCCATGTTTCATCCATGGTTATGAATCGGCGCAAAAATTCGG
>NW_017306171.1:725814-731647 GCF_001594115.1 Trachymyrmex septentrionalis
AATGGCCACCTCACTTGGTCGACCACTGCGATGTTCGTCTTCGCAGCTCGTACGGCCTCGTTTAAACTCTGCCACCCAATATTTTACTGTTGTAAACGAAGGAGCAGACTCCTCCAGAGTAGAATCCAGCTCGGTTTTGATATTGGTTTGGCTAAGACCTTTCAAATGAAGGTATTGTATTATATCATATAACGATGACCAATTTTTTCCATCTTTGCAAATTCACCGAGATCGTCCACTATTAATGGCTGCCAAACAAATACTGAACAACGTAGCGTCTTCAAACTTCATAGTTAAGCTTTAGAAAGTTGGTGCTTTCCCCTACAGTGATTTTTTTTATACAACAACCGCCATCTGTACGTCAGGTCGGGTACTTCTGGGACCACCCTCGTAGCTATAGTAAGATGTTCATAGTGCAAGAAGTCATTATGTTTAAAACATTTTTTTGTCGAGTATCATTATTGTAATGAATATAATGAGTAAACAATACAAAATATAAATTTATTGTATATAAACATTAAATTATTTCATTATTAAGTACGTTTAGAAATTATTAAACGATATCATAAATTATTAAATGACAATCATAAATGACAAGTAAATAAGATGTTCACAGTTATTTCTATCATCTTTATATTACAAAAAATTTATCTTTTCTTTGAAAAATATGTCACGACTCTGATACGTGATACGTGATTTAGAAGGTTATTTCTTATATCTCATTACACATGACGATTCAGACGCGAGATTTTCTAACCATTTAAATATATTTTATATATACAATATTTTAAATATAGTTATTAAATATATATTTTCTAACAAATCAATGTATTTTTAAATGCAAAAATTTTTTTAAAATTTATTTTTTAAAGATTCAATCTTATACAATAATTTTATTTAAAAAAATGAATTTAGAATAAAATTAATTTTTATTTTTATTTATAGAAGAAATTAATAGGTCAATTCTAAGCAGAATCGTAAGACTCGTAATCTGTTCTCATAAAACTTGTAAAAACTTATAGCCAGTATTCTAATTTTATGCGTATGTGTGTATAAAACGTAAGATTATTCGTAAATATTTACGATTTTTTGTAAATCTCATGGCTAGTAAAAAGCTGTCTGTAAAAATATCGTATAAAGATATAAACACTCCAAAATTCTTATAAATCTTACGAGAATATATTATAAACGTTACAATTTTGCTTAGAATTTGGGCATAAATATCAAAGAAATAACAGGGTTAATATGTATATATAGCTTAAAAATATTATATATTTAGAAAATCTAAATACATATACATATACTTATACATATACATATACATATATATATATTGTATAATATATAAAATTTAAATACTTATATAATAAAGCATATAGAAAACTATACAAATTTTACTTAAGATATTTTTTCAATTTTTTACTGTTCCGACGACAATTACTTACTGTTCACGTTTTTACTGTTCCGACGACAATTACTTACGCATATGAGTATGGATTACATATACGGAAGCATTAATAATTCTTGAAAATGATATAACGTATTATAATATAACTTTATTACACATAATTGAATTCGTAAAAAAATATTCTTTAATTTAGTAAAAAAAAATTTTTTAATTTAAGAAAATTATGGATAAATACATTATTTTACGAGAGCAAGTCAATAAGTTGTTAGAAAAATAGTAAAACACATTTTTTTGATCGATTTATTTTTATTTCTCAACATAGTCTCTTTTCAGGTCGATACACTTGATCCAACGATTCTCCAACTTTTTCAAGCCGTCCGAATAATATGACTTGTCCAACCCTTCAAAATAAGCCTCTGTTTCGGCAATAAGCTGTTCTCTGGAGGTGAATCTCTTTCCTCCGAATCATTTCTTCAGATTTGAAAACAGGAAATAGTCGCAGGAGGCTAAATCTAACGGATATGCTGAATGAGAAAGCAATTCGTAGTGAAATTTGTTGAATTTGGCCATCGGTGCCGTGCATTGTTTTGATGGAAGAGGACTTTCTTCTCCGCCAAATGGGGACGTTTTTTCTTTAAAATGTTGTTGAAACAATCCAATAAGGCTGCGTAGTATAATCGCCATATATCATTTGCTTCGACGGAAGGTAATTGATATTAATTATAACGCGTGCATCCCAAAAAACTGTGGCCACCACTTTTCCGGCCGACTTCACGGTCTTCGCCTTCTTCGGAGTTGATTCACTCGGTGTAGTCCATTGTTTTGACTGTTCCTTCGTCTCGGGTGTAAAGTAATGGATCCATGTTTCGTCGACAGTAATGAATCGACGCAGAAATTCATCTGGATTACGTTGAAACATCTCCAAACAGTGTTTTGAAATCGTCACACGGCCTCGTCAATTGTCGCGCTTATGGTCCACAGTGAGCAAACGCGACACCCATCTTGCCAATAGCTTTTTCATACCCAATTGTTAGTGCAAAATTGAAATCACTGTGCCATGTGATATGCCTGTGACCTCAACAAGCTCGCACACTTTCACTCGTCGATCAGTCAAAACAATATCGTGGACTTTATCGATGATTTCTGGCGTAGCCTCAATTGGACGTCCCGAACGAGGTGCATCACACGTGGATGTATGACCACGTTTAAATTCATTCACCCAAATGTATACAGTCGCAAATGCTAGTGCAGATGTGCTATGAACATTATCCAACTCGGCTTTGATTTCTTTCGGCATTAAATCTTTCATATGTAGATGTTTGATCACTGCACGAAACTCGTTTTTTTTCCATTTTGCAAAAAATACAAAGGTTGTTCGCTTTAATCATCTACAAAAATAGAATCACGCGATAAATTCCGCTCAAAAATTGACAGTAATCAGCTAAAAGATGCTACTTGTTAAAAAGTAATATGACATGACACTGCAAGTGCCCTCTGGCAGATTTTCTAAGAACTTATTGACTTGTCCTCGTAGATACGAAGCGCCACTCCGGTCTGAATGTTAAAATGTTGAATTATTATTGTTTATTATTAAAGTTGAATTATTATTAAAGACGGCATCGAAGGAGGAGCTGAACAAGATCACAAAAAATAATTTTTTGAAGTGCTTCGAGGATTGGAAAAAACGTTGTCACAAGTGTATAATATCTGATGGGGATTACTTTGAAGGGGACAAAATAGATATTCATGAATAAATAAATAATTTTTGAAAAAACACAAAATTCGCGATACTTTTTGAACAGACCTCGTACCTAGTAAATACGTTAGCAACATTTTCCTCTGCGGAAACATATGAAGTATTAATTAATTTTCGTTTTGTGCTTCCCTGAAATGGAATCTGATGTCAACGTGTTTACTTCTTTAGTTTGTCATATTTTTTTTACATAACGCAATGGCACTTTGGTTGTCGCAGAATATAGGCGTAACGTCTCTGACATAAAATGAAAAATTTATTTCTTTGATTAGTTTTTTAATGTATAGGACCTCTCTTGTGCATTGGACAGGGCCATATATTCATCTTCATAGTAGACAAGGCAACTAATTTTTGACGCTTTGAGAACCACATAATCCTCCTGTAAGGATTAATGTACTTTCTGAATGTGATCTTCGACTTCTACAAATGTTTTCAAACTTTCGTGGATTTTAAAAAAATATTATATCAAAGCTTTTAGTTTGCTTCAAATAATACGAGAATAATATTTGTTTGGCAACTTGCCAATGGTTTTTTTTCGGATTTTGCGTTGAAAATACTTAATATCCAGCTGCGGAAACTATATCCTGTCTAGAAGTATTAGATAAATAAATTAAACTACCCACTAATTCACGGTACGGACTTTAAATCATCGCTTGTTATTTTTTCGCCTCCGCATGTGAGTTTAAGTCCAGGAATTAAGAGTGTCAAACTTCATTTACGATTCAGCATAGAAAATCTCTAAGATTTTATTCACATATTATAATTTTTCTGCTTTTTTAATTGTGTAATGTAAGGATTTTTCTCGATCTTTAATTTTAAGATTTCATTGATGCATCCCAGATTTTTTATTTTAAAATGTTGACTTAATTCTTTTACTTTTGTAATAGCAACTAATGATTTTGAGAATATTAATAGATTGTCTATACAACAATAATTAGTTTTGTATTATCTATTGTTCCGTGAAAAATATAAGGCTCTAATTCTGAACTTTGTAAGTCAATTTTGTTCAATTTTTAGCGCAGTTTACGATGCCACTCACGCCCTAATTGTTTCAAATAAATTGATCGCAAAAGCTTGCAGACTTTTTGATGACTGTCTAAAACATCAGAGGTTGTATCGTATATAGGACCCTGCACTAATCCTATATGAAATTGGGTCCCGGTGAAATCAAATGATTTTCTCATATGTTATATGACCTGCTAAACAAAACATATAAATTTTAGCGCAAAAAAATGATCAATTTTCGTGTTCGATTTACCGACAATCGCTGATATTTCATCATAAAAATAATTTTTAAACGGCTGATTTAAAATGGATAAAATTACAGTGTTTTGAAAAGGTCTCAACAAGGACTATATAAAAAAATGAAAGAAAAAGTGTTTTACTTATAAAATCCGAGTTGACTTTGTTTTACATTGGCGACGTCACCCAAAGTCAAACTGAGAAAGCCAGCGACTAGGCCTTTGTAAAGTTCTATAAGTTTTATTTAAAACATTTTTTTATAAAACTTATAATTTTTCAGATCGATTTTCTATCATCTCGGAATATTTTATATTCTTTGTACGCAAATATATGAGGCTCACAAGAATCTATCAGTAAAAAATATAAAAAATCAGAGCCTACATCAGCTATTCAGATGCTCAGAAAACTCTTTATTTTTGTGTGACTGTAACAAAACGAATAAAATAAACGTTTTTACTTCAATTCGGGTCCTTATCAGTATAAATTATAAATTAAAATTACATAAGAAACGCAAATTCCAAGATGGTGATTTTTGACAATTTAATTCGTTCTTCTTTATCCAAATGCCAAATTAGCTAATGAATAGTCAAATGATTATCAAAAATATTAACTTATGCAATAATAATATAAAAATACATAAAGTAAGACTGAAGTATATACATTGCGTCAATAAATAGAATCGCATTGCTCATCAGATTGTCAGATTTGCTATATAGTCATTCAAAAGGAACACAGAAAACGAAAAATTAGACAATCATTAAAATCATTTGTCTAAATTTTAATTTTATTAACTTACATGTAAGCGTTTCTTGCGACTCGAATGTAAAGGTCTTGTAGTGTCGACAGTCAGAGATGAAATGAGAGTCAAAATAATAAAATGTAGTTATTGAAATAAAAATAAGAATAAAGGGAGGAAAACAATGTCACAATTCCGTAAACAAATTCATATATATGAGTCTAAAGAATACGTATTATTCTGTAAATTCAAACTCTGTTTCTGTTGCTTTATATGGATTATTTTCGAAATCAGTCTTTTATTAAGTAAATTTCTTTCCTCGTTTAATATCTTAACATTTTCTCAATCAAAATCATTCTAATGACTAATTCTGTGTTCTTTTATTACGGAATGCTGTTTAGTGTTCCAATTCATGTGATTTCTATGTTTATTTATGTCTTCAAACATTTACCTATTTAGCCCACATATAATGCTTCACAATCTCGACAATCAATTTTATATACCACGTGTGTGTGAGATAGCTTGGGACGAACGTCTTTATAAGCCCCCTAAGATTATTAATCCCCTTATATGCCATGTATATTAAGGAGTCTTTTAAAAAAAATTTTTTTATTTTTAGTAGGATACATAGGCCGGTTCTAATTCTGGAGCTTTGAGAGGAGAGTGAGAGGCGGGGGGGGTCCGCGGGTTGGGG
>NW_017306171.1:731747-736841 GCF_001594115.1 Trachymyrmex septentrionalis
AAGTGAGGGGGATGACGTCACAGTGGGGAGGGAATGATGTCACGAGGCGAGAGGGATGACGTTACAGAGGTGGAATGACATTACAGGAAGTGACATCACAAGGTGAAGGGGACGTCATGGAGAGGATGACGTTATAGTGCATGTCGTCATTGGACGAGGGGAATGATATCACGATGGTATGCGGAGGATGATATCACAGTGAGTGACGTTGCGGGGAAGACGTTGCGGTGCGGGAAAGAAGGGGGATGTTCCATGTACTGGAAATTACGTAGCGGGGGTGTGCGGAAACTTGCGTCCGCGTCGCAATGAAGACAAACACGGGATCAATGGCCGCCGGACGCGATCCGCCGGTCCCCACCAGTCCCCTCCACCCCACCAATCGCGGTTCCCATCGCATGCTATAACTACAATGTATACTTACCATCTCTCAAGCGTCGCCATCTTTTTCTTACGTAACCTTTCCTTCAGCGTTTATTACATGCGATTATATATATATATATATATATTCATGCAAAAATATTTTTATTCTACTAAATTATATTATAACAATTATTATTATTTTAGAGAACGCGATAATACGATCGCGTGCAATGATGTCGCGCGTGATGACGCGCGCGAGACGCGATACCGCAAAGAAGGAACGATTGATTGCAGACAAAGATATATTTTTATTTTAGACATTTATTTATGTCATACTTACTATTTATACTTACTATATTTTCCCTTTTAGTTTCCTAATACGGACCCTTTTCACAATTGATTATACGTAAAGATTTTTAATCTATTGCAGTAACAAATATAAAGAGTCCAACGCGATGGTATTGTTGGACACTATCGACACGCGCTATATAATCTAATATCGCTGAGGATGGCAGAAGGAAGGAATGGTAGAGAGAATAAATGTTGACAGTGAATATGCGAATATGTATATATTTTTGTAATTATTTATTAAAAATATTTTTATAATTTATTAAAACATTTTTTATAATTGTTTAATATTCACGTCGCTGCTCCATTACAAATGTGATATCATTGTCTGGATCATCATGATCATCCCTCTCCCGCTTTGCTGCTTAATCTTCTTACCGTTCTCCTCCGCCTTTTGAGCTGATGCCAGGAGGACATTAAGTACTCCGTTTAATTGAGAGATTATATCTCCCGTGCTGTGTCTGGAAAAAGAGAAAATATAATTTGAAATTAACATGCTTAGTTATAGTGAGGCATGTCAACGCGGAGTAACGTCCGGAACTATTTCTTTCGTTTAAAATAGCACTAGAAGATTAGTACTATATATCAATTTTTGTTCCTCTCAAAAATAAAAAGTTAAAGTAAATTACTGAATGAATATATAAAATAAAATAATATTCGATAATCACGTTCAACAAAAACGCGAAAATTTTATACGTAAATCCTATTTTTCGCAATAAGTTTATTATAGTTTTTTAAGATTTGGGAAAATTTGGGGGGATTATTTGTTTCAGATTGATTGTGTAAATGTCCGATAATCTATCGGTGCGCAATTATTATTTCTGAAAATTAATTTAATTTAAATGAGTGTATATTATATAGTAGTTCAACATCTTAACACTGGACCGGTAAGGCGCTTCGTATTTTAAGTTGTAAATCCTATTAATATAATAATGTACTACTTATGTTTTTTTTATCAGCTCGCTATCATCCCAAAGGTCAATGTTGAACTTGCTTGTTCCTGTTGCTTCTATGGCCACACTCGCTCTCTAAAGGACCTGTAGGCGATTGACCAAATGACCGCTCTTTTCCACTAGGAAACGCTCCTGCATGCCGATGAAATTGGCTGTCCCAATTAATGGATGTTAGCCATCTTTTTTCACACAGTGATTGACACTCGCACAAACTAACTCGACCGATCGACTAAGACAGACTGACAGACTGATTGATTGAGGGGCAAGATTTTATACGAGGTCTGTTCAAAAAGTATCGCGAATTTTGTGTTTTTTCAAAAATTATTTATTTATTCATGAATATCTATTTTGTCCCCTTCAAAGTAATCCCCATCAGATATTATACACTTGTGACAACGTTTTTTCCAATCCTCGAAGCACTTCAAAACATTATTTTTTGTGATCTTGTTCAGCTCCTCCTTCGATGCCGTCTTTATCTCCTCAATCGTAGCGTAGCGTCGTCCTTTCATGGGCCTCTTCAGTTTCGGGAACAAGAAAAAGTCACAGGGGGCCAGATCTGGGGAATACGGTGGCTGCGGCATCATTAGTGTGTTGTTTTTGGTCAAAAATTCGCGCACAAGCAACGATGTGTGAGCAGGAGCGTTATCATGGTACAAAAGCCAATTTTTGTTCTTCCATAATTCCGGGCGTTTCTGGCGAATTGCTTCGCGCAAATTGCGCATAACTTGCAGGTAATATTCCTTATTGACCGTTCTACCCTGTGGCAAGAACTCATGATGCACCACGCCCCTGCAATCAAAGAAAACTGTAAGCAAAACCTTCACATTCGACCGAACTTGGCGCGCTTTTTTCGGTCTTGGCTCGTGCGGCAGCTTCCATTGGGATGATTGAGCTTTGGTTTCCACGTCATAACCATAAACCCATGATTCGTCACCAGTTATGACCCTCTGGAGCAAATTTGGGTCGTCGCGGACAGAGTCCAACAGCTCCTTAGCAATGTTAATGCGATGCTGTTTTTGGTCGAAATTGAGCAATTTTGGTACGAATTTCGCGGCGACCCGTCTCATGCCCAAATCATTGGTAAAAATCGAATGGCACGAGCCAATCGATATGTTTAGGTCCTCAGCAACCTCTCTAACGGTGATTCGACGATTGGCCAATACTATTTTCTTCACTTCATCAATGTTTTCGTCTGTTGTTGACGTGCTCGGGCGTCCGACACGCTCTTCGTCGTTCACATCTTCTCGGCCCTCTGAGAACATTTTGTACCACCGATAAACGTTGCTTCGGTCCAAGGTAGCTTCACCATATGCCACAGTCAACATTCGGAATGCGTCCGCGCACTTAATTTTGTTTTTCACACAAAATTTGATACAGATTCTTTGATCCATTTTTTGGAATAGGCAAAAATCGAAGACGAGCCAAAACACGTGCAAGCAAAGCAGCTGTCAAAAATTAACTGAACATTCAAAATGGCCGAACTTGTCGGTATAAGTGAGAAACATGAGTACCAACATAACGCCACAAAAAATCGAAAATCGAATATACGTAACCCGCGGAAATTCAAAATTCGCGATACTTTTTGAACAGACCTCGTATATAGTAAAGATGTTCGTAGATACCATTCCGAGAAAAAGAATAATACCTCGGTCAAAAGTTTACACCTCAGCCGAAAAATATATCACGCGATCGAACGATCTCAAGAATAAATTTCAGCATTTTTATCAGTTATAATTAGATCAATGCGTTATATCAGCAGATAAAAAGTACATCGCCCTGGTCAAAAGTTTATAGCTCAGCCAAAAAATATGTCACGCGTTCGAACGATTCCACGAATAAACTTCAGTATTTATCAATTACAATTAGATCATCAGTTATTAGATTATCATAATCAATCAGTGACAAAAAAATACAATACCTCGAATAAAAGCGTATGCCTCAGCCAAAAAGTGTACGAGAAGATGTCGCGCTGGAAAGATTCCACCTCAGCAATTTGTCACTTCCAGCGCTTCGCATTGAAGCACAATTAAACGTATATCTATTGAACAGTTATCGAATTAATATTTGACAGTTATCAGACTGATATTTAACAGCTTTTAAAGAGCTATCAGACCGTTATTGATCTATTTTCAACTCCATTTGCTATCTATTAGGTCAATCAGAAATTTCCATCCGTTTTTTTGCAAAAAGTATGGTTTTATTTAAAGAACAAAATGAAAAAGTACTTTAATCAAAATATTGTCCATCGTTAGCGATGACTTTTTCCCATCTTTCGGGCAGTAAGCGAATTCAGCGGCGAAAGAATGACTCATCTTTGGAGCCTATTCACTCAGAGACCCATTTTTCGACGTCTTCATAAGAATTAAAGTGTTCCTCTGCAAGTGCGTGTGCCATCGATCGAAACAAGTGATAGTCGGAAGGGACATAGTCTGAATAAGCCGCATGGGATAGCACTTCCCAGCGAAGTGATTCTAACGGTTCCTTGACAAGTTTTATGGCCGAGCGTTGTCATGAAACAAAATTACTTTATGATGTCTTGTTTCATATTCTGGTTGTTTTCCATGCAATGCTCTGCTCAAACGGATAATTTGTTCTCGGTAGAGATCCCCTGTGACTGTTTGATCAGATTTCAACAGCTCGTGGTACACTACACCTTTCTCACCAAATGCAGATCATTGTCTTCTTTTCGTGGATATTTCGCTTTGGCGTCGATATCGATGGTTGGCCTGGATCACAAATGATTTTTTGGCGTTTGGGGTTATCAAAAGATCTACTTTTGACTCGCCAGTCACAATTCGGTGCAAGAACCTCTTTCTTTGTTGCCTAGCAAGCAGAATTTCGCAGATGGTTTTTCGCCTTTCAATGTCTCTTGGCTTCACTTCATATGGGATCCATTTTCCTTTCTTGTAGACCTTTCCCAAGGTTTTCAAACGATCGGAAATAACAGATTGAGCACAATTTAATGCTTCCACAAGTTGTTTTTGCGTTTGACGTAGGTCTTCATCCACCAATGCCTGCAATTCTTTGTCTTCAAATGCTCTTGGCCGTCCATGCTCTTTGTCCTCCACATCAAAATCACTTTTAAAGTGTCAAAATCATGCTCTGCATGTTTTATCGGAAGGAGCACTATCACCATAAACTTCTACATTTGATAAGCTTAGATGCAGTTTTCTTTCATTTGAAGCAAAAGATTAACACTACTTGCAAATGACGCTTATTTGACTCAAATGTCGACATTTTCGATGCAGTAAAAAGCAATGTTATTAACGCAAACGTATACTTTTATATACTGAATTTTATTGATAGATGATAAAATTAAAAAATTAAGCTTGGTTTAGATATTAGAATTATCGACAGTTTTAGTTACTCGCCGCTAAACGAACGGAACTTTCTAATTGACCTAATATATGTATATATATATATATATATACGC
>NW_017306171.1:738025-764699 GCF_001594115.1 Trachymyrmex septentrionalis
TATATATATATATATATATATATGTATGTTTTTATTTCCGCTACCCTGACATTTAAGTAAATATGTACATATATATTTATTTAAATATCTACCGATCATGGAAGCGAAAATAAAAACATATTATAATGTGAGATAATATACATTTTATTTTAAAAATCTTACAATTTTTCCTGACATCGCAACCACTAGTTAAATATTTTAAATACATTTTGCAAAGCACAATTTTTTGCATGTTTTTCACATCGTATAGTATTACAATCATCCAAATTAATTAAAAATTTCATATCTTCGTAAACTGCATCCAAAGTCCCGATGTACAATATATGCGTTCTCACTCATCGTCCAGAAGCAAGTTCCACAATCACATTCGTTTCTTGTGTCCCTTGATGTACACAATAGCATCATCTTCAAATACAGCCACCATGATCAGGCGTTTTGCCTCGCTATACGGGACCATCCCGTCCTCCCATCACAATCCATGGTGATAAACACTTAACCAGGAAGCGCAAGAGCTGTCGGATCTTATCAAAAATTTCCATGGCATGGGATTCGTAAAAATATAATGTATGAGGACGATCCTCTGTTTCATCACCGCTACTTCTTTGACGATAAATTTCTTGTTAATGACGAATCCACCCTTGCAGATCCATAAATGTTGGTATGACCATGATGAGTAATTCTTCAAGACTGTGCTTTACCCAAGTTTTTCTCTCCCTTTTAAAAATCTAAATACTTACTGTCCTTGCAATTTATATAATTTCGCGCATTACGTTGGACAACGGACAGTATTTGATTACGATCGTGTATGATGAGGCAATAGACAGTAGTATTGGCGGGCACATTCTCCTTGCAGTCAAATTCTATACGTATCCACAGTTGTGCTCTTGACGGATTCGTTTTGTCGCAAGCAATTAATGACTGCAAAAGGTCCTTTCTCGATAAACGAGAGCACGTTAACCAGCATTTCGAAACCGTTGATTTCATAATACAATATGCTTTATGAAAACGAGCATACATATCAAACAGGACGATGTATCCCTTTTTGCCAAAATTCAGATTTAAATCGTCATACAGATAAAATTCTGAATTTAAATATATTTTCACGTTACTCAAATTACAATAGTCGAACATGCTAACATCTCGTGACATGACATTCTTTCGACCGGTCTGCAGAGCAAAGATAACATATCGCGGCTTCTCAAGTTGAGTCGCTGTTTTAACAGCCCATGAATGGTCATATTCTGTAACACAGAATACTCGTACAAATCCCACATGCTCAGATAATGACCGCTTTCCAATCGCAGCATTGCTAATTTATTGACCTCGTTTAACGCAACATGAGGCATCCGCCCTTTGCACTTTGAATAATTCAATCTCAGACTCCGTTACAAGATTTCCCACCAAGCAATTGTGATCGTTAAGCGCTTATCGCAGAGCGATCTTTTGTAATCCTTGCAAAAACCCAATAGCATGTTGAGCGACACGCAAAAATTAAAGTATCCTTCCTCCGTGTCGGATCTAGAGTTCCATCTAATAGTTCAGGGCAATAAAAGTTTTGTCATACGTCATTGACATAGTTCTTCATGGCAATGACACAAATGTGTACAAATCCTACTGCTGTATGGGTATCCGTATCTCGTCGCTATCAAACGTAGTATTAGCGTACGGATTGTACGTGTGAGTTTCAATCTTGACAATGCGGTCGTCAAAGATCGGCTCACTAGTAATATTCAAAATATCAGCCATTTTGTACGATGAAATCGAATAATTTTAAGCATGCAACATTGGACGCAGCTTTTTTCCAGATGTAGTCTTTCCAGTAAAAGGTGTATCTCTCATCTGTTTCGGCTGTACGTTCAACACAAGCATCTCATTTTAGCACGCCGTACTGCAACCTAGTGTGATCCATTCTCTGCGAAAATCAAGCAATCGACCGTCTTGGTCCACCACGCGAATCGTCAGATCCGTAACGCTCCATACAACGATAGGAAGATAAATGATCGGTATCGACTTTTCTGATATCTTATATCCTTGCGGCATGCTTGGAAAATTCGTGTATCGTGTGCACGCATCTGTTGTTGCTGTACGCACCCGCGTTGCGTACTTGCACTCGATACGCGTGATATTCACGATGATATTTATCGTATGATATTGTTACGTTCGGCGGACTCGCACGACTCTTTTCTTTCGTAGAGATCTGGAATTCCTCGAAACACTAAAACTTTATCTTCTTTTCTTTTTTTCTTTATCTTAAAAACTAAAACAAGGAATCCGGTATCTCCTCATGAATGTCGCTCCGAGATAAAAATCAATAATAAATACGTATGGAAAGCGTAAGACCGGCGCTAAGATTAACGGTCAAGTCGCGGACGATTCTCTCGAATGCGTAATTACAAAATTTAAGAAACGGCACGCAACATTCAGGGGTAGATTCTGGGTGGTCTTGTGGCGACGATGCATGCTCGCCTTCTCGACGCCCGAGACGCGCGTTTCTCCATAAATCTTAAGGTCATAAAATTTTGGAGTTTCACTTTCCCACTCTACAGATTCCTGTCAACATCCTTTCCTCCCGCAAAATCTTGACCAATCCAAGAGCAAAGGAAAATCCTACTACCAGCCAACGAAACCTATTCCACCAATCCAAATTTGAGTAATCTGGGGCGATTAGTATAAAAATCGCGGTTCCGCAACCCTTGCGGCAGATTTTTCTCTAAGTTCTCGAGTTGTACTTGTCGGGCGATAGAGTCAGTGAGTCGGTCGCAACACAGAAAGTTGATAGAGTCAGTGAGTCGATCACAATATACAGAAAGTTGATAGAGTCAGTGAGTCAGTCACAATACACAGAAAGTTCTAATTAGGAGCCCTCAGGCGCCGAATCGTCGATTGATGACTCGGTAAATTGTAATATTTCAGGCACCGATGATATCGTCGTACTTCCGAATCTGCTCGTATACTCGTATGTTCTGGTAATCTATGCCACAACAGATACGTATCTACGCAATTTTCAAACTCTCGCAGCGATACAATTTTTGGTATGTATTCCAGTTCTTTTAAAGTTTAACTGTGCAGATCATCCGACACGACGAGAAACATTTTGAAACATACTGATCGATTTCGCTTTATAAATAAACCCGCTCGCGATATCGTTTTCAGTATTTTGTGCAAAGAGAAAATATGTGGCTCGTACGCCAGTCGCGGGCGATCAAAATGACAAATCTTGACGGCAAAGTGCAAATCGATAAAAAGACGCGCAAGCATGGCGACATGCTACTGGTCTCTGTACGCGCTATCGTCTGCGGACCGTCAAAGTGCGTCAAAGACGAACGTGCTGATGAGCCTGTTGGAAAGTCCGCACGGTGTATAATTCGAGAACGTGTACGTGTAGTCGAAATCGCTGCAACAGCCGAAATATTGATCTGGCGAATTTCTTAACCCCAATCGAGGAAATCGGTTATTTTACATTATCCAATAACAGCAACGTCATTCCATCGAACGAGGCGCTTCCGAATTCTATCTTTATCTTTGATGACGCGGTATGCGACAAGCAGGATAAGACAAGAGGACGCGATAAAAGATACTTTGCAATGAGACGACACGCGAACGTTGACTGCTTCTATCTCTGTCAGGCGTACGCAAAGATACAAAAACATCTTATACGTGGCAATGCAAGTATGTTGATCCTGTTCAAACAGGATAGTACCAATCTGAAATGCGTGTACAACGATCACGTGAATACCGATATGTCCTATGAAAGTTTCTACGATTTATACCGTAAATGTTGGGAGCAAAAGTATGGATTTCTAGTGATTAATAAGGACAGTGCGCTTACCAATGGGCGAATACAGAAAAGGATTTAATGACTTGCAATACCATGATGTGATCAGTTGATATCGATACGTTGACATGGACAATAGCAAAGATCGTGAGAAGATAGCTAAAGAGATTGCGAAAACGAGCGATTTGATTCGCAAAAATTACCGCGCTATGAAAACTGATAAAATGGAGGAGGACATAGCCATTGGAGAGACATTTCGAACTTATTATCGATCAGCTGAAACAGATTGTCGAAAACACTGTTGACTCCTCCAAGGATCCTATCATGATTGAAACATTCTTTTCGGGAGAAACCAAAACCCAAAAGAAAATGATCGAGTGCTTTGTACTACAATCCTATACAGACTTTCACGCCTGTGAAATCAATGTTGAGTCCATCGAAAACCGTACCATCTACTTTAAACAAAGTATCTGAAATAATACAACCGCGCTATTTATCGTATGATCACACTCCCACCATCGAGGAAATTTTCAAGGTTTTCAAGGCCAATGAATCGCTTGTAACATCTATTCGACACCTGCTTCAAATATCCGAAGAGCAAAAAAAGCTGCATGCAAACTAAGGTCTGTTGGGACAGAAATAACTGAAAGGTCCTGAGCGATAAGAAAGCCGTCAACATAGACGTTGTGTACGGAGTTTATTTCAGCGACGAGGGAACAATGCTTAGTGACACCAATACAAACGTATCACTTTGCACAAAAATGATATAATTATAGAAAATATACGATGGAACACCGGGCAAGAACGAGTTCATTTTCATGAAATTTTCCAACGAAAGTACGGATGGTGACATACCTGCAGGAGCATTTTGCTGACGACAAATGACCGACGCGGTCATAGTCCGAGTAATCAAGTAATGGGTAGTAAGGGATACAAGTATAAGAACATAATAGCGCCATTGGTGTCGGGTAAAAAAGTTGGAACAAGAATAAACAAAAGATTGAATTTATCGCGTACGATGACGCTAAACGATAACAAGATCGAATATATCCATTGGGAAGATCCCAACAAAATTGTGGATTGTTTGCGATTGCTCGAGGCCTCGTGACAGACGGGTCACAATGGTCACGACAACGAGATTCTGTTGATTATCGAAGAGCTTCGCGAAGCCGGTCTGATTATAAATTAACCTCGTTCTACTTATAAATTATAAATTAACTTATAAATTAACGTCGTTCAGTTGACATCGCAATGCCGATTAACAAGTTTGGACTATCGCTTGGAGGAGGAAGCGAATCGCACTATCAGTGGCGTGGATTGCTCAGAAATTACGTGCGCAATAACGCTCTTTGCACAGCCGCAGTTGACTTTGATGCAAGATTCAACGTGTTCAAGCGCTATCGGTGGATGATGCCGCAAACAAACGATACGTGCAACAAAATATTCAAGATTTGAAAGATCGTCTGAATGAAATCGAGAGGAAGATCGTAGCCTTACAAAATAATGTGCAGGTTATGCTAAACGAATTTGAAAAGAGAATATTAAAAGTATCCATCGTGTCAAATAATTATTCGCTATGTCTGAGAAACGTTTGCTGGTTGATGAATTGCACGCTCCGGCTAGAAGAAATTTTCCGCAAAGACACGTCACAGTACACGGATACGATGATCTGGCAGGCGGATGTGATCGAGATGTGTCTTTATACGCGATTCAACAGAGGTTACCACTACATTCGCACAGTTATCGACATGCTGAGTGAGCACGCATGGACCGCTCAAAGCTAAGAACAGGAATGAGGTGACAAAGGCAATTGCAAAGATAATTCGAGACAATGGAAGATGTCCAAAAAATTTGCATACTGACTGAGGAAAGGAATTTTACAATATAAAAAAACTCTTGAAGAAGCGCAACATCAACTATTATTCTACGTATTTCGTACTAAAGGCCTTAGTCATTGAACGGTTCAACCATACGTTGAAGAACGACGATGTGGAAACAATTTACACATAATGGAAGTTACAAATGAATCGACATCCTGCCGCGTCTCGTATCAAATTACAACGCGTGCAAGCATCGAATTATTGGTATGCGTCTCGTCGACGTTACCCCCGCGATCGCCGACAGGCTCTTAATCACGGTTTACAATCTTGTAAAAATTGCCGCACCCGCGATACAAAGTGGGTGGTTTAGTACGCGTGAGCAAATTCAAGACAGTCTTTGATAAATGTTACACGCCGAATTGAAGTACAGAAGTATTTAAAATTATCAAAATGCAACAAACTAATCCAGTGGTCTTCACGTATCTTCTGGAAGATTCTCATGGAGAGCCTATTGCTGGAGGATTCTACGAATACGAATTGCACAGCGTCGCTATTCCCGACGTGCATCTCGTTGAAAAGGTATTGAGCAAGAGGGAAATTAAGGTTTACGTGAAGTGATTGGGATTTGATAATTCGCACAATTTGTGGATACATAAAGACAATGTGTTGTAAAACTTATATTTATTATAAAAAATATAAATATGTATTATACATATTATAAATATCAAATACATATTGTATTTACATATTATACATACTACAATATATCATATATATTATAAACATTATACATAGCATACATATCATACATATTATACATGTTATATATATATTAAACATATTATACAATACAAATGTATTTTATTTACATCGGTAATACCTCCTTGGCAGCGTGTCGGTGAAACCTGGCACAATATACCCCTTATCGTTGTGCGGACTTAAAACGATTTTTGTTTCTGATATCGTGTACACCTAGTACAATTTGGATTATATGCACGACTGCCTGCGTGTTATTTTGATTGCATCGTTCAAGCACCGAGTGTAATCCTCGAATGTTATAGACCTCGCTACAACGCTACATTGCTCTTAACTCCCTTTGCCTTCTTCGTATCCTTCTTTCCTTCTACACACAAGACATACATTTTTGCTCAAAGCCCAATGAATTCGGTCATGATGGCACCGTTGTTCTCATCTCTTATAAAGCTAGGAATTTTTTTATTTGTAAGCGGAATGCCGTACGCGTTGTCGCTCAAGTAATCGCTCGTGTCAAATCTACTTATATCGCGTTTTACGACACTGGATATCGTAGACCTCGTCACATTCTATTGTATATGATACGAGGGCAAGTTAATAAGTTCTTAGACAATCTGTCAGAGGGCACTCACAGTGTCATGTCACATTGCTTTTTGACAAGTAGCATCTTTTAGCTGATTACTGTCAATTTTTAAGCGGAATTCATAGCGTGGTTTTATTTCTGTAGATGATTAAAGCGAACAACCTTTGTATTTTTTGCAAAATGGAAAAAAACGAGTTTCTTGCAGTGATCAAACATTTACATATGAAAGATTTAACGCTGAAAGAAATCAAAACCGAGTTGGATAATATTCATAGCACATCTGCACTAGCGTTTGCAACTGTATACATTTGGGTGAATGAATTTAAACGTGGTCGTACATCCACGTGTGATGCACATCGTTCGGGACGTCCAATTGAGGCTACGCCAGAAATCATCGATAAAGTCGACGATTGTTTTGACTGATCGACGAGTGAAAGTGCGCGAGCTTGTTAAGGCCACAGGCATATCACATGGCATAGTGATTTCAATTTTGCACAAACAATTGGGTATGAAAAAGCTATCGGTAAGATGGGTGCCGCGTTTGCTTACTGTGGACCATAAGCGCGACCGTGTAACAATTTTAAAACAATATTTGGAGTTGTTTCAACGTAATTCAGATGAATTTCTGCGTTGATTCATTACTGTGGACGAAACATGGATCCATTACTTCACACCCAAGACGAAAGAACAGTTAAAACAATAGACTTCATCGGGTGAACCAGCTCCGAAGAAGACGAAGACCGTGAAGTGGGCCGGAAAGGTGATGGCCAGTTTTTTGGGATGCACGCGGTATAATTCATATCGATTACCTTCCGTCGAAGTAAACGATAAATGACGATTATTACGTAGCCTTATTGGATCGTTTCAACTACATTTTAAAGAAAAAACGTCCCCATTTGACGAAGAAGAAAGTGCTCTATCATCAAGACAATGCACGGGTTCACACGTGCCCGACACCGATGGCCAAATTCAACGAATTTTGCTATGAATTGCTTCCTTATCCAGCATATTCGTCAGATTTAGTTCCCTGCAACTATTTCCTGTTTGTAAATCTAAAAAGATGATTCGGGGGAAAGAGATTCACCATCAGAGATCAGCTTATCGCCGAAATAGAGGTTTATTTTGAAGGATTGGACAAATCATATTATTCGGACGATTTGAAAAAGTTGGAGAATCGTTGGATCAAGTGTATCGAGCTGAAAGGAGACTATGTTGAGAAATAAAAATAAATCGATCAAAAAAAATGTGTTTTACTATATTTTTCTAAAAACTTATTGATTTGCCTTCGTATATGAGGCTGTCAGTATACATATCTTAGTTAATTTTCATTTTTCGCAAAACAGCGGTGCCATGTACTCGTCGTGAAATTCGTACAAACACTTCTTGGATATGTTGAGCACATCATGCACATACTCACGTATATCGGTTTTTCAAACTTCATCTCGAGTTTACACAGTTCTCTCGCAATCAGCTTGTCTGAAAAAAACGCTACGGCTGTGGAAATTTGGTTTCGCGATCATTGCCTCAATACCGTATCTGCCTTCCCATTTTGTTAATAATTTTACGTCGACGCGATCGCGCACGTTTTTCCATGATTTTGCAAAATACCCCGTTATTCATAAGTTTGTACAATTTTTTTTTTTAATCGTTTTTGGCCAAAGTTCTAAATTTTGTGTATAATCGCGTAGCCATGGAGATTGCATGAATTGGAATATATGGTGAACCTTTGTGACGAAGACCGTGACGAGTACATTGCTGCAGATTACGATAATGTATGACGCTGTTTATCGCATAATGTTGCGAGGAGCTTGTCATCGCACTTGCCGAGTGGTTTCTCGCACATCGGACAGAACGGTAGGTCGGTATGCGCGTCATGAAGATGTTGCGGGTATTCCGCGTCCATCTCGAGAATATAGCCTATTGGTGAATCTAATGCGGTGGTCGTAAAGTCAAAATTATACACATCGTCGACCCATCGAAAATTGGCGTAAGGTAATGGTTGACACATTGCCGAGCCGTACAGATTGTTGATATCATAGTACGATGACGGTTTCGATGGAACGTTTCGTACGACGGCATGTATTTGTTGTTGGCTCGCGCATACCTATTTGAACACTGGCTCAGATTACCGTGTATACCGAGCTCGATAAATATGATAATATCAATATCCGTAAACAGTTCAAATCTTACACCCAAATACTTTATCATGGCATCCTTCGTGAAGCCTGGTAAGATGTAATAATACGCGGAGTCGAGCCCGTAACTCGCGACGTAACTGTCGCGGAAATTTTCGAAAACGTAGGCCAACACCGAAATATCTATTTTCAGATATAAGTCGCTATATTAACCGAGTGTCCAGATGGAGAACAGCTGCCACACATTGACGGCGTGCGCGTAATCGTTCTCAGATACAGTGTCGTCTGTCAATGAACTAACGATTCGTGAGGTGGTAAAGACAGCTCCTCCAACTTTTCGACACAGTCAGTGTACTTGTATGGATAGACGCTCTTTCGTGTCAAAAAATTAAAATTTTCTTCTGAAATTGGAAAATTTGCGTTGTAGTATCCGTAGCTTATCCTTACTCAGTAAAGACGCCAATTTGTTCAAACTAGAAGCGAGAAATCTGAATGAATCTATAAACCGTAATTTTACACAATTCTTTTAATCGTTTTTAGTACTATTGACATATTTAGTAAATGAGATATATTTTTTTTAGTTATCGATAAAAGATCAACGCATCGTTCGTACGCGGTGGCAATTTCTTTGATAACAACATGCGCGTCATGACTAGACAAATTGTGAAACACTACGGGTATGCAACGCGAATCCTTATAATTTAGATTACAATTTGAGTGTGCACGACCTCTATATCGCCCGGTTAAATGACAATGATCGTGTATCCGCGCATCTGGCGCAAACAAGTTTTTCGCACAATATTGCGTGTCTCCTGAGCATTAGACGATTAATATTCACGCTCAGTCTCAAGATCTATTACTTGCAGATATATTTTTATGTCCTTACATACTATGTCACTAATATATCTATTATATATTTAATTTCAATTATTATTTGCTATGTTTCGAATAATAAATTTGAATTCTTTATTCGAAGTGGATTGAACAACGAATATATTTTTATTCGTCAATCACAAACGGCCGAATAATGAATAAATTTTTATTTGCCATTCACAAGTGGCCGAATAATGAATCAATTTTTATTGTTATTTTTTGTTATTTAAATAAATGAATGATTATTTATTAAAAGGTTAAAGGTTTATTTATATTAAAAAGGCCAATTAAAAATAAATTCTCATTTATTCAATCAAGTGTTGAATGTCAATCATGCCCATCTCTGCACACTACAGACTATATAACCGTATCATGAGAAGTATCGAATCCAATATATTGATTTCCTTACTGCTTACATTGTAATATTACATTTTAAGTATTTTACTAGTTCAAGGGTCTATAGACGCGGAATTCATTACCTTCGAAATATATAAATAAAGATACTAAAAAATAAAATATTCATAATTTATCGCAAAAAAATATCATATCACGTACTCATTTTCTGTCGTTAGGAAATAACAAACATATAATTGAAAAGTGTAGCGGATTACTACATATAATAAATGTAATAACAGAATTCGTCCACTAAAGAGGCCAGACTCGAAGCTGTTTGGTCGGCCGTGGCGTTTCGTCTCGGTCCACTACTAATAAGGCAATGTAATGTGAGCCCTGCCTTAGACGCTCTGGAATCAATTTAGGTTGTTATCCTATTCAAAGAAATTTCGCGTGACTGCGGTGCTTTCGCGAATCCGAGCGAGTCCCGTTGGACCTCTGGTAGCGAGTCGCCACAAAAGATCCTTCTTTCCTTTTTCCAATAGTATAAGAAATGTTAAAATTAAATAGTAAATAGCGAAATTACAATTTTTCACATGCTCTTACTTAAAAACAATTTTTTGTCCAAAAAACGAGGTTTTCGGGAAATTTGTGTAATACAATTTATTATACTATTAGGTCTACAACTTACCCTATATTACTTAAAAATTATTCTACTTTTTTATTTTGTAATATTGTGATAATTAATGATGTGTTAACAAAGTTCTTGTTTTTTTATCAGAAAAAAGACAGGAGTTACAATATTATTCATCACTTTAATTGTTTATAACTTCAGAATGAACAAGGAACAACATTAAATTTTTGAACCATATTTGAAATCTGATCTTTATAATTAATGATCTATATAATATGGCAATATCGAAGTTATTGACAACAATATTTTCTAAAAGGAATATTTATTTAAAACAAGTTAAGACATGAAGTTTATCAGAATGTAAATATTTTTGCTTTATATTATTTTTCATAATTGTATTCATGTTGACATTGCAGAAATATTCCGGAGAGAAAAAATGATAATTCCACCATAAAACTGCGTGACGATGGGCTGTACAATATCCTGTTGCGCGTCGCCTTATTGGATGAAGATTTACCGGAAACAACTATTGTTAAATGTTTGCTCAGCATATCTAAAGCTTTATACAACGTTTCTCGCAAGACTGTTTATTATGCTGGTTAGTAACGAATATTTACTTCAACTAATATACACTTATATGTACAAATGTGTACATGTATATGGCTTTGATATATTTCGAAAACATTTTTTTGTCACATATGGCATATTTTGGGGACAGTCCTCATTATTTTTTGTGTATATGGTACATTTTGAGAATTGTTCTCGAAATTGTAGTTTTAGTTTTTTAGGTGGTAACATTTAAGAATATCAAATCCACCGAATAAATGTCTTCAAACTAGACCAAATACATTTAAATACAGTTTTGCATTTGGTACATTTTAAAGGCACAAAAATAAAATTAAATTTATTACATCAAAAATAATTAATAAAGGTACATATAATATATACTGCATAAAAACTAAAAAAGTTATTTTATTATATACCTAGTTTTAATTTATTACCCTATATACTCAAAATACACCAATTGCGTATTTTTTCTGAATTTTTAAATTTTCAACATTCTCACATCATCAAACAATTTAAAAAACAAATTAAATAATAATAATAAAGATTTATAAAAAAATGAAGTATATTGCATTATATTGTAAATTATGTTTGTAAATTTAATTGTAGAATCTCAAAATAAATGAAGCATATATTCTTGAGGCTTCCAGGGGTGCTTTCTATATAAAGATTATGCGTTTCGCGGATTTCCTCCGTGTCCAGATCCATTCTTGGAATGCCAATGTTTCGTGAACCTTGCAGTCCACTTCATCAGGGCGCAGCCTTCCGTTCTTTTTATATTATGCTACTTGTTGGAGTGGTGGAATGGAAAAAGAAGAAAATTGTGGGTTGGGAGGAGGGGGGGAGGTTGGAAAATTGGTTGATCTTCAATAACCGGGAGAATGGTTTTTCCTATTTTATTTATGTTGTAGCCATTATCTCTATTTAAATTGTTGGGTGTTTTTGTATCTCTATGGCTTCTTTATACTTTCTTGGAAAGTATGATGTAATGTTGGCTATTGTGATCGTTTTATCAAACAGTATTTGATATCCTATTTCGATGTTGTGTTTTAATAATGCTGACTGCGTGACGTGTTGTAACCTGACATCACGTTGATGTTCTTTTATGAAAAAGAAGACAACGGTCTTTGACACACAATCAGACAAAAGGATTCTATCCATTTTCTTATATGTCAAAAAAACAACAGATCAGATAGGCAGGATATTAAACAAACACAATATTCGAACTATCTTTAAATCACCCAAAAAGATAGGACAAATCTTAAAAAATCCTAAAGATCAAACCTACACTCAGCTCTGCAGAAGTATACAAACTTTGTTCCTGTGGGCAAGTATACATTGGAGAAATGTATACTTACCTGTATACATAGGAGAATGGTCAACCTACGGATAAAAGAACATCAATGTGATGTCAGGCTAAAGCACGTTACGCAGTCAGCATTATCAAAACACAACATCGAAACAGAACATCGAATACTGTTTGATAAAACGACTACAATAGCCAATATTACATCATACTTTCCAAGAAAGTATAGAGCCATAGAGATACAGAAATACCCTAACATTCTAAATAGAGATAATGGCTACAACATAAATAAAATATGGAAAACCATTCTCCCGGTTATTGATGACCGATCAATTTCCCCCATCTTCTCCCATCCTTATACACAATTCTCTTCTTTGCCCTCACTAGTCAAATAGCGTAATATAAAAGGAACAGCCCAGAGAAACAATTCAGTATCAGGCTGCTCCTCGCCCTGATGAAATGGACTTCAAGGTTCACGAAACGTTGACATTCCAACAATGGATCTGGACACGGAGGAAACTCGTGCATAATCTTTAAATGAAGCATATATTTTACTATATTTATATTAATTTAATTATTAATAATACAAAAGCGAATAAACAAATAATAACACATAAAACATAACTGATTGATATCATTTTGTACTTAAAGATGACGAAATTGTTTTTGATAGATTTTGAAGTGCTGATTGCAAATGTAATTGTATCACTTCAAATTTTTGAGATATTCTAATCTAAATGTAAAAGAAATTATGTACTCAACTATTTTCAACGGTTTACAAAATGTTTAATAATTTTTTTTTAGATAGATGTCACAAATATTATTCTTACCTTTTCGAACGCATTTTTGATTGATATGTTCAGACTTTTTATTGCTGAGATAGAGTAAATAGATAACATTAAAAAATTAATATATAAGATCAACTAACGGATTCCTCAAAATTCAACGATTAATTAAAAAGTATATTTAGAAGACTTTAAGAATCAGTGCGAAAGATAATGAGCAAATATGTTATTTTAAAAAGAACTTTAATTCTCCTCTTACAATTAAACTATTACGTCCAGTGGACTCCACGATTTCTTTGTCTCGCATTTAATAAATTAAGAGACGAACAAATAACCGATAATACAAATCCGAGGGAAGTTCCCAGTCAAAAAAACTATATCTATTTAGGATCGAGCGATCCGCAATAAAGAAAACTTTTATACCATCAACGCATTGGAAATCAAGTATTAAATTTCAAGCGTCGTGGAAAAGAAAATCATCAAATAAACTTTGGCACATCGCGTCAGTACCAAAGTAGTGACTTCCAGCTTAGTATCAGTACTATGCTGGACCGCAAAACGATTCCCATAATAATAAGGGTGACAGCGCGGATACGATACTCGAAAGAAGACGAAATGTTTAATCATCTCACGCTAATATCACGGGGATGATCCCACACGTAAGTTTAAGTTCAGGATCATAAAATTTAATGACATCTTCTGATATCGGGAAAAATCAACACAAACTGCGACTCATGATTAACTAAATCCAGAGATAAAACATAGATAATTTTTCTCTGTAACAATGATAAGAAAAGAAACCGGTAATCCACAACACATTCTCCCTCCGTTACGAAAACCATCAATAAGAATAGAAGAAAATCGGAACTTACGCGCGAGCGGACCCAACTTAAGGGTAACTTTCAAATGACTAGTTAAAATTGTTATCATACCAAATAGTAGGAAAAAATCCTACGAATCTGACTCCTCCATTTCCCAACCAGACACACCTTACCAAAAAACAACTTCCGAAAAACTGCCTATTTTTACTATTTATGCTATTGAGGATGTTTGATAGGCCTCGTCTAGAGGCTGACGAGTCTCCCTGAGTTCAGTTTATAGGCGTTTAGCCGCGCGGGAAAAGTGTGTACGTGGTTGATCACTTACTACGATTTTTAAACACAAAAATGTTGTATTGTCAGGCTTTGCGTAGAAAAAAGAAGGCAGATAATGAGAGATAACGACAATGGTATTCATCCAGTTAGAAGCCTTCCTCTCTTTCCCCTACCGAATCAATCTCGTCACCGTTAACACAACGAATATTTCCTGACACTCCCCCTTCTTCTCGTCTCGCTTCTCCCGCTGTTTCAATGTCAAGCGTGAAGTTCTCAGATGAAGTCCTCTCTCTCCGCCCTCGTTATTACTTTCATCACGGTAATCCCCAATCATTATCTTCTGTCTTATGTTAATTTCAAAGTTCTCTCTTTCCACAGTTTTAAATTTCTACCGAACTCCTTCCCCTAAACATTTTTATCATAGATCTTCAAACCACAAATTCAAAGCGCGTCAGACGCGCAATAACCGAACAACCACCAGAGGTCCTTATACCTGCCCCACTTTCCTTCCCCACTCCCCTCATCCTTTCTTAGTAGCCTTTTTTTTATTTCTTTCTCTCCTCCTCATATTAATACAATAATGAAATTAGATAGATATAATTTAATCGTGAACACACACGCACGCACGCACGCACACACGCACGCCTATATACCCTAACACCTTTTTTTTTGTATTTAATAATTTAGGCCAGCACTAATGTCGCAAATACACATACATATACCTACATCGCAACATTCACACCATTCACTCAATTAATTATACCGGATAATTCTAACTTAGAAATGTAAGATCCTAGTATAGTATAAAATTAAACAATTTGTTAACAAACTAATTGAATGTTTTTTTATATTAAATATACATACATATGTGTGCGTGCGTGCGTGCGTGCGTGCATCTTAAAAATATGTATATATTTACAAAATCTAAATACACACATGTGTAAAAAACTATACAAATTTTACTTAAGACATTTTTTCATATATCTTATTATTCCAATGACAACTACTTACTATATAAGCGTAGATAGCATATACGGAAACGTTAATAATTAATTCTCAAAAATGATATGTCGTAATGTAACTTTATTACACATGACTGAATTTGTAAAAAAATAATCTTTAATTTGGTAAAAAAAATTGAAAATTTAAAAAAACTACGGGTGATGGGGGTATTTTATTAAAATATCATAAAAAAAATTGATATATATATTGTATATATTATATATAATATATATATATATATATATATAACATTGCAAGTTAAAATATCTCTCGTTAGAATATTCCGTTCAGAATAACATTGACTATGTCACTAAAAATGAACGGATTCACACCAACGTTGGTATTCAGAGATTTTCGAGGTTGCTGATCAAGAACCTGTTGTCAGTAAATATTAGAAGTATCTCCAGGTACTTCTAAATGGGTCAAAGAATGGGGAATGAAATCGAAAATTTCGATACACGACAAGGAAATTTCTCCCTCGGAGTCTTCCAAGACAAAGATCACAATTCCGAATTATCGTCTTCCTGATCGTCAGTTAAACCTTAATAATTGATCAGCAACCTTGAAAACCTCTGAATACCAACGTTGGTGTGAATCCGTTCATTTTTGATAACCTCATTAACAAGCAACCAGTCAAATACCGCGAATATGTGATCTTAAAATAGACATAACTTTTGAAAGGAACAACGTAGGGCAACGCTCAGGGGCTGTTTTTGTAGAGGAAAACT
This sequence comes from Trachymyrmex septentrionalis, assembly GCF_001594115.1. Lineage (NCBI taxonomy): Eukaryota > Metazoa > Arthropoda > Insecta > Hymenoptera > Formicidae > Trachymyrmex > Trachymyrmex septentrionalis. Next base: position 754,411 of record NW_017306171.1, read on the forward strand.
AGTACTAAAAGATTAGATAGGTAGAAAAAATTACAAAAATTTTGTTACACACTTTTTCTAACCTCAAACATCCCCAAAATAGCCATTTTTCGGTTACATAACCTCAAATATCTCAAAACCCTGACGTGATGGGACAATTCTCAGCTCGGATTCGGATTCTACGCAAAAAACTGGTGCGGAAATGACTCTCAGCTGCCCAACAACAAACCCTTGCAGATCTGTGTAATTTATTTAAAGTCTCCATAGATTCGAGAGAATTCATGAATATAAAAAACAATTCTTTGGAATCCACGAATCAAAAATGATTTGTCTCATCAACATATACATTAAATCGTCGGTCTCCAATTTATTACAATTAGATAATAATTTTAGCCTATCATCGAGTATAAACAAAGAATATGCGATACATGAGTTCATTAAAGATCTCGAAAATAATTATCACAAATTTAATAACGCATACAAATCCAAAATCTGTGCCTCCACAATTCCCTTAAGAACTTTATAAATAACTATCATAATAACAATTTTAAATTATAGAAATTATAAATTTATATATAATTACTACAGATTTTTGTAAACAAAATCCCGACATTATATTCTCTAAAGCAGACAAAGGAAATGTTATGGTAGCATTTGGAAAACAGGAATACATCACAAAAATGGAGACTTTATTGAGTGATAATACTTGTACTATAATTAATATTATGTCCACATATATATAATTTAACAATTTCTTTATTAACTATTGATAATAACTCTTTTATTAACTATATTTTATTAACAACTTTTACAGTTTGTAATTTATACATTATGTTACATCCAAGAGCTCTGCATGCATGGAGCTGAGGGGGTGAACGCAACAGGAACCGAATTATTCGACCGATTTGGTCGTGTCCAGGCTCTGGACCGCAAGGGAACAGTGGGGAAGGACCGACGCAAATCGGGAGGCATTTCGCTTCGTCCTGAAGCTCCTAACGAGACGGGGGTCGAACGGAGGACGAAGTGGAAACCTCAACTTGTGCTCCGCTAAATGGACATACGAGTTGGACGTATTTTAATTTAAAGGGCCAAAACTGGGTCAGTGTGCCGGGAGGGCGCATTTTAACGCCAGATGTGACAGTACGTATGCCCTGATTTTCGATTATGAAACTTAATCCAAGTGACCGGGGAGAGGACGAAGTGCAACCGCGGGAGAACTAATAAATACAAGGAGAGATTTTTATTTATTAAAATTGACAACCGAGAGATTAATTTAATAATATTATAATAAAAGGCAATGTTTGGTGATACATTTTTCTTAAGTATAAAAAAAATATAATTTTTCTCTATTCTAAAATATACATACGCATTTAAGTGTGTGTGAGTGTGTGAAAAGAGAGTTGCAATGCGAACGTTATTTTGAGCATGGAGAATTTGAAAGGAGGAGGGGAAAATTAAAGTTGTATAAGGTCATATGATTGGAAAGAAAGAGAATCGATGGGAATGAGGGATTTTATGAGGATTGAAAATAGACAACTGGATCCCGCGATGCATACTATTACTTGGTCATTAGTGCAAGGGGTAAAGTAGGACATATATTCTAATAATTGATGGGCGTTATGAAAGAGGAGAGGAAGGTGACCAGGGGGAGTGTAAGCATCGGTTTAAATATAAGGAATTAAGGGGGTGATATACGAGACGGAAAATTTTTCAATCGGAGATGGTAATACCGAATGTGGAGCAGGGGGAGGACTGAACGGGAAAAGGTCATCAAAGATGTCTGGAAACAGATCGGAGACAGGGGAGTAAGATATTTCTAGTGGTGGCGATAGAGTTGTAACTGGAGCGACCGGAGTCTGTTCTTGAAGCGATAGCTAAATTAACGAAAATTGCTCTCTCGAGTTTTTCGCAGTATTATAGCGGATATGGGCGGAGCGTCAGCGCGGATTGTTAGTCCCCGCTAGATGACGGTGACGGGGGACGGAAGAACTGCGTGAACGCATGCTCGCAGATAACAATGTGTAGCTCAAAAGACCATCGGAGAGGGTGCCGTCGACCGTGGGATTCTGAGCCTCAGATCCGGTTCGTCAATTTCTCCGATCGAAGAATGCCGTTGATCTTAAGCTGATGCTTAAATTAATGCACTGACTCTACTGGAGGAAAAGGGTTTCAAGAGTCGGGTGAAGCCTTTTTCAAAGGTTGCGACAACTATAGTCTCCCAAAACTCAAAGAAAAATCATCCTGAGAGCCGCGATTTTTATACTAATCGCCCTCGATTACTCAGATTCGGATTAGTGGAATAGATTTCGTTAACTAGTAGTAGGATTTTTCTTTGCTCTCGGATTGGTCGAGATCTTGAGGGAGGAAAGGGTGTTGATCGGAGTCTATAGTGTGGTAAAGTGTTCTCCAAAATTTTACGATCTTAAAATTTATGGGAAAACGCATGTGCAGTCAAGAAGGCGCACGTGCATCATCGCCACGAGACCACCCAGAATCTACCCCTAAACGTCGTATGCCTTTTCTTAGATTTTGTGATCGCGGACTCGTGAGAATCGTCCGATTTGATCATTAAAAAATATCTTGGCACTGATCTTACGCTTCCAACGATATATTTATTATTAATTTAGCTGCAGTGTCCTAGGCGCACAGACGGTGTCTTTTTTGGTCCCACCGCTCGTGCACGCGTACCGATTTTTAGTTTATCTTGGAACGATATTTACGAGGAGATACTGGATTCTTCGTTTTAGTTTTTAATGTGAAAAAAGAAAAAATGTTTAGTCTTCTTTAAACTATAACGCTCCACTTGAGCGTTATTCATAGCTGTCTTTTTTATTTCAACGAATTCCAGATCTCCACGAAAGAAAAGAGTCGTGGGAGTCCGCTGGAACAATTACAATTCACTAATTTTAGCTCATAATTTTACTATTCTCAGTTTTTCAATTGACATAATTTTACTGTTATTCTTATTTTTATTTTATTTAGTTTTTTAATACATATGCATAAACATGGATTCACAACCTTATTATATCTGCTAGATGCGACTGGAAATTGCGTTAAACATTGACTGCCTGTTCTCGCCAACCACCGAGGAATTGATTTAAAAAAATAGAAAAATGACTATTGCAACACATCAATTTATAGTTTGACTATCTAAAAATAAGTTATAATACAGTTGTTGTTTTTTAAAATTATTAAGGAATGTGAGATGATTCTTGTATTAATAATTTATGCGTGGGGTTAGTTTTTTTGTAAAAAATGCGTACATATATACAATACATCTAGCGGAAGAGGACTGAGTTAAATCGAAACGTACTGGTTCAATATGAATAATAAAATTGTTAGTTATGCACATCCAAACAAATTTGCTCATTTATATTTGTTAGAACTGGATTGGATTTAATCAATGTAGCTTATATTTAATCAATATGAAATACAAGGAATTATAATGTTAGATGAAATAAAAAAGCAGTTGAGAGTCAATTTATTAATCAATAATTAGTTAGTTGCTAAGCAACCGTCATGACTCCATTCATATCATAGACATTGTAACATCTTCTCTTTTTGAAAGTGGAACGCTGGTAATCTTTTAGTTTCGATGGACTACATCTATGGCGCTGAGACTAACTACTGGTTGTTGAGGTTCCCGTTGAAAAAGTTCTGGTCCTTAACTTTGATCTTATGATTGCGTTTCAAAATCTTGAGTTATACGATTCTTGAGAAAGAAAAGGTTCTTGTCTATTGTTTTTGTGAGGTTGAGGGGATATTCTTTGAGGAGAAGTGGAAGTTTCTTGAGATATAGAAGAAATTTCTTGAGAATTCACTTGTTCTTTTTTATCATTATTAAAAGTGTTAATTAATATCTCAAGTGATAGTTGAAATTTCTCTTGTTAAAGTGAGTCGTCAATGTCGTCAACAAATTGAAGTCTAATTTGATTTGCATGAGCTCAAACCAAACAACTTTGGGTATCAACAAGTATGTTGTAGATAACTCTTCCAACTTTTTCAATTACTTCGCCAAAAATCCAAGACCATTTATTGTAAGTATGAATTTGAATGTAAACTTTCGTTCCTGGTTCAAAAGTCTTAGATTTTATTCTATGTTTCCGATTGTATTGTTCTTCTTGCCTTTGTTTAGAAAAAGACTTGTCAATCGAAGTTGAAGAGTCAAATACTCTGAGAGCCTAAGAAGATCTAAAGTTGTCCGTATAGGTTTTCCCAACAAGACTTCAGCAGAGGAGACTTGATTCGGAACATTAAGATTTGGAGTTGGCCTATAAATTGTAGGAAGATCCAAAGATGTTCCGTGACTTTCCCCTTTATTTCGATTTTTGAAAGTGACCATTTAAAAGTATTGACAAAACGATCTGTTTGTCCATTAGAGTTTGGATGAAATGGTGGAGTACGAAGATGAGATAATTTCCTGAGAAAGACAGAAATTTTGAAATTTTTCCGAAGTGAATTGAGTTCCATTATCAGAAATTAAACTTTCGGAAATACCAAATCGTGCAAAAATTTCTTGAAGAATATTAATAGTTTGTTGAGATGTAATTGCTTGTGTCGGAATTATCTCAGGACATTTTGAAAAGGCATTAACTAGAACGAAATAATATTCTCTGTTTAAAGAACCTGCGAAATCTACGTAAACTTTTTGCCAAGGTTTTGCAGGAAGAGACCAGTTTGATAATGGTACTTTAATTAGTGATTTCGAAGCAAGTTCGCAATTCTTGCAATTTCTAACAAATTCTTCTATTATACTTCTTAATCTATCTTAGGCCAATAGACGTATGAACAAACTATGATCTTTATCCGCTCCATTCCGGGATGACCTTTATAATTTGTTTAAGAATTTGTTGACGGAATTGCTGAGGGATTACAACTGTGTCATTAAAAAAAAGATATTCTTTAACCACGATTAATGAGTTTCGAAGAAATGATTATAAATTTGATTCATTGACATTCTGTGACTAAAAATTCAAGGTAAAGTTAATAACTTTTTGTAAAATAATATTTTCTTTAGTTGCATCTTTGATTTCCTGAAAAGAAATTAGAAAAGATTGAAGTGATTTATTGATGACTGAAAACAAATCTGTTTCCAATTGAACGGAAACAATTACAAAATTCTCTGCAGGACGATGTTGATGACTAATTAGTCTTGATAAAACATCTGCTTGTCCAAATTCGGTCGTCTTGTTGTACTCGATCTTAAAATCATAAGATAATAATTGAAGTACCCATCGCTGAAGACGGTTAGCTGTATAAGCTGGAATTCCTTTTTTGCTTCTAAAAATTTGAAGATTTGTGATCAGTTTGAAGATTAAATTGTCTTCCGAAAATCATTCTATGAAACTTTGTTATTGCAAAAATAATTACTAATGCCTCTTTTTCAATCTAACTGTTTACGTTCTGCTTCAGTGAGACTTCTTTCAGTGAGGCATGACTGATTGCCTTGACTGTGAAATCCGGAAACCTATGAAGAATACATGCTCCTAATCCTTCATTTGAAGCATCTGTTGCTATAATTCTCTCGTATTGAGGATTGTAACGAGTAAGTAAAAGATTTGAAGAAAGAATTCTTTTAACTTGATCAAAAAATTCTTGACACTTTGAAGACCAATTCCATTTAGAATCTTTTTTTTTTTAAATTATCCAAAGAACGTCTAAGAACGTGCATATTTGAAATGAAGCGTGAATAATAATTAATTGCTTCTAGAAAAGAACGTAATGTAGTTAAATTATGAGGCATGCTTTTGATTGCTTCAACTTTTTTAGGATCTGGATGTAATTCTTGACCACGATATAATCGAGGTAATTGATCTGTGTAGTAAAGAAACTATATTTCTTTAATTAAAGATGGACACCGTAATCCTTAATTCGCTCTAATAAACGAGTTAAATTACGATTATGCTCTTGTACTATAGCTCCATCAACAACAATATCATCAATATAAGCAAAAACGTTTTCTAGTCCGAAAATTATTGAATCCATTATTGATTGGAATTCATTTGGAACTGTGGTGACACCAAAAGGTAAACGATTATAAACATATAAATCTCGATGTGTATTAATTGTTAATAAATGTTTGGATTTTTCATCGATTTTTCAATTTGTAAAAAAATGTCAGACAAATCTAATTGGCTAAAATATTTACAGTTTGAAAGTTGAGAAAATATTTCATCTGGCAAAGGAAGTGGACGACGATTCGGTTCTAATGATTCATTGAGTCTAATAGAATAACCCTAATCTTTCCATTTTTTTTCCGGATAACTATTGGAATTGCCTAGTCTGAATATTTGATTTGTGAAATAATTCCATTTTGTTCAAGTCTCGTAAATTCTGCGTCAATTAAAGGTAAAATTGCATAAACAACCTGTCTTTTCTGAGTCTGAATTAGGTTTCAAAAACAGTTTGATTTTTGATTTCGTGCAACGACCCAATTGAATAGAGAAAATCTTTAAATGTTTTTTTTAGTAAAGATAAATTAAATTGAGTCGGATCTGCTTTTGAATGGAACTTGTAACAAAACTATTGAGACTGTAATTTTATAAATCAAAAGCTGCAAGCCAATCAAAATCCATAATGTTAAAATCCGAATTTGATGTCACAAAACGTAGTTATCTGGCGATTCCATTCAAAGATACTTTGCAATTAAATTCTTGATTGAAACTGATATGATTTCCCGACGTATCGCGAACAACAAATGTGATTATGCAACTTTTTCCCAACAAAAACCAATTTTTTTCTGATATTATGGTAATGTCAGATCCAGTATCAAGTTGCAGATTGGATAATTATTGATTGTAATATTTACAAATTTGCGATTAACATTGGACTTGATTGACTTTAATCATCTTGACGTTTTGATTTTTAGTTACGTCATTAGTTGTAGATTTAACTTTCTGGCTTGAAGCTCAATATCCGTCTTTGTGACCAACAATATTGTATTTTTGACATTTATGATTTTTAAAAGTGCAAAACTTGGAATAATGCAATTGTCCACAAAACTAATACGATGTTGAAGGAATTGAATTGAATAAGGAATTATTGTTGGATAAGGAATTATTGATCTGTTTCTCGACATTCCTTAATTTATTTGTCTTTTTCACCTTAAATTTGCGTTGTTGATCAGATCTAACAAGAGCTACTGAATTCAACTCTGATGAACTTTGGTTTTGGATTAAGGACGTGTCATGCTTGAGATTGATTAGACATTGAAAGATCCTCAATTGTAAGATTGTCTAACTGTATCAATTAAATTAAAAAAGCTTGGTATGATTATCGAAGAACGATCTTATACCACATGCAAAGATAAAACATTTAAATTGATCAACAGTGATTTTGAATTCTTCGCAACGTTGATTAACAAGTACATAAGAAATGAAATCTCGGTTTTGAGATTTCGTCGTATTCATGCAGTTATAGTGCTGATAGAAAAGAGATATTTTCCTTTCAAATAATTGTGTGAATATATTTACTGTTGTTGCAAAATCATCTTTGTATTCTTTTGACAAAATGTAATCAATGTACTGTTTATGTGAGATTGTGTTCATTTTATGTAATAAAAGTCTGACCTTAGATGCGTCGACTAACTCCTGCGCGTCTATTTGGAATAGTCCTTAATATCTGATATACCATGCAGCGAATGTTAGATTATTTTTTGGATCGTATATACTTGTAAATTCGGTCATAGAGTTCGTCAAGGATTCCATGTTGATATACCTTTGTGAAGAACCCGAATTGTGAAGTAATCCAAGTCGAAGAAATGTGATTTATAAAATCTTGTTGCCTCTTCATATAAAATTGTTGTTGTTTTGCTCCAATTGTTGCTGTAAGAATAGCTGCTGCTGCTGTTGTTGTTATTGTTGTTGAATAAAAAACATGAGTGCTTCTTTGAGATCCTTATCACCAATTATTATGTTTTCTCCGAAAGAAAAAACAGTCTTGTTTGATTAAGAGTTTAAATTTAATTAATATGGAATACAAGGAACTGTAATGTAAGATGAGATGGAAAAATAGAGAGTCAATTCATTAATCAATAGTTAGTTGCTAAGCAACCCTCATGACTCTATTCATATCATAGACGTCGGTGGTAACAATAATTGTGAATTATCAGACAATTTAAGTCGCTCAGAATGTTATTTGAAACTTTATCAACTATAACAATAATTTATTAATGTTAATACATACTCGTACGTAACCAAAATCTCAGTTTTCAATAGTTTCTTAAAATCGTTTAGTAAACCTATTGTACACGCTCCGTAACAATTTATAACAAATTTAAAGAACTCCAGTATATACAATATATAGGACGCATATTAATGCCCACGTAAAGTAAACTATAATAATAATAAGGCTTTTAACAATATTAATTCAATAATTGTGAATTATTAGGCTATTTGAGCCGCGCTGGTTATTTGCGAATCATTATCAATTATAACAATAATTTATTAATATTAATACACGCGTAATGAAATCTTAGTTTTCAATAATTTCTTAAAATCGTTTACATATATACCGGAGTTCTTCAAATTGGTTAGAAATTGTTACGGAACGTATATTAGTAGGTTTACTATACGATTTTAAGAAAGAAATCAAAGTCAAGTTGAATAATGTTCATAGCGCATCTGCACCAGCGTTTGCGACTGTATACAATTGGGTGAATGAATTTAAACTTGGTCGTATCATATTAATGTGGTACATCCATATGTGATGCACCTTGTTCGAGACGTCCAATTGAGGCTGCTACGCCAAAAATCATCCATAAAGTCCACGATATGGTTTTGACTGATCGACGAGTGAAAGTACACGAGCTTGTTGAGGTCACAGGCATATCACATGGCACAGTGATTTCAATTTTGCACTAACAATTGGGTATGAAAAAGCTATTGGCAAGATGGGTATCGCGTTTGCTCACTGTGGACCATAAGTGCGACCGTGTGACAATTTCAAAACAATGTTTAGAGATGTTTCAATGTAATCCAGATGAATTACTGCGTCGATTCATTACTTTGGACAAAATATGGATCCATTATTTCACACCCAAGACTAAGGAACAGTCAAAACAATGAATTTCACCGGGTGAACTAGCTCCGAAGGCGAAAACCGTGAAGTCGGCCAGAAAGGTGATGGCCACAATTTTTTGAGATGCACGCGGTATAAATCATATCGATTACCTTCCATCGAAGCAAATGATCAATGGCGATTACTACGCAGCCTTATTGGACCATTTCAATAACATTTTAAAGAAAAAACGTCCCCATTTGGCGAACAAGAAAGTGTTCTTTCATCAAGACAATGCACGGGTTTACACGTGCCCGGCACCGATGGCCAAATTCAACGAATTTGGCTAGAAATTGCTTCCCCATCCAGCATATTCGCCAGATTTAGCCTCCTGCGACTATTTCCTGTTTCCAAACCTAAAGAAATGGAGGAAAGAGATTCACCACCAGAGAGCAACTCATCGTCGAAACAAAAGCTTATTTTGAAGAGTTGGACAAATCATATTATTCGAACGGCTTGAAAAAGTTGGGGAATCGTTGGATCAAGTGTGTCGAGCTGAAAGGAGACTATGTTGAGAAATAAAAATGAATCGATCAAAAAAAATGTATTTTACTATGTTTTTCTAAAAACTTATTGACTTGCCCTCGTATTATAGTTTAATTTGCATGGGCTTTAATATGCGTCCTACATACTCGTATACAGCGAAGTTCTTCAAATTGGTTAGAAATTGTTACGGAGCGTATACGGTAGATTTATTAAACAATTTTATGAAACTATTGAAAACTGAGATTTCATTACGTATGTATTAATATTAATAAATTATTGTTATAATTATAAAATTTTACAAATAACATCCACCGCGGTTCGAAAAGCCTGATAATTCTCAGTTATTGAATTAATATTTTTAAAAGCCTTATTAGTATTATAGTTTAATTTACATGGGCTTCAATATGCATCCTATATATATATAACACATGGATCAATAAGTCCCGAGACTAACAATGAAAACAACATTTTTTTTGCAAAATTTTTTTTTATTCATCAACATAATCACCTTTTAGGGTGATACATTTCAATACCATGTTTATAAAAAAATTTATCTTTCGCTTCAAAATAAGTTTCAGTTTCAGCGATGACCTCCTTATTTGAGCCAAATCTTTTTCCCTGGAGCATTTTTTTAAGATCAGCAAAGAGCCAGTAGTCACTGGGGGCTAAATCTGGCGAGTATGGGGGGTGGGGAAGCAGATCAAAGCCCAATTCGTTCAATTTTGCCATTGTTTTCATCGACTTGTGGCAGGGTGCATTGTCTTGGT
>NW_017306171.1:764711-771555 GCF_001594115.1 Trachymyrmex septentrionalis
ATATATGTGTTATATATATATATATATATATATATATATATACCGGAGTTCTTCAAATTTGTTAGAAATTGTTACGGAACTATATAGTAGGTTTACTAAACGATGTTAAGAAACTATTAAAAACTGAGATTTTATTACGTATGTGTTAATATTAATAAATTATTGTTATAATTAATTATAATTAAAGTTTGGCAAATAACATCCAGCGCAGCTCGAATAGCTTGATGATTCACAATTATTGTTAATTAATATTTTTTAAGACTTTATTATAGTTTTAAAAAAATTTAACTTATATTAACCGTTATTGCTGAATTTTCCTTCAGGTTCATATCCATCTTGCTATAATGCAAGTGGAACAAAAATATTTGAGCCATTCTTGATACATTCAAAATTGTAACAAAAGTCTAAATTGACTGAGATAAAACTCATAGTTAATAAATAATTTTACAATTAATACTGCAAAGTCATAGCTTGTTTATGATTAATATATAAGTCTTGTGAAGGTACTGTATTCATTTGTAGAATAAGGCTGTTTATTTGTCTTTTGATGCTAAGCATTTCAGAAATTAAACATATTTGTTATAGTTAAGTTTTTCATTCAAAATTTTTATCTTTTCCAAATTAAAATTATATCTAAGTTGCAATTTATGTTCAGTTATCATGGAATGGACAAACGTATTTCAAACGTGGTTGCGATTCTGGTTCTGCAACTCTAGTTTTTAATTACCTGCTCATTTGTCCGATGAATGAAGCATCGCAATCTTTATGATCTTATAAACTATGTTTTTGGTAGATCATTTAGAAACTTTCCGTGAATATTAATTCTTTTATGCTCTCCCACTAAATTTTTAATTTTATTTTCCAATGCTAGAATAAATTATAGTTTTCGTGATATCATATCACTCTGACTAACTTTCCTTTTAATGAGTGCTCGGTGTCCAAGTCTTCATTTATTTTAACACGGATAGTAGCATTTATGTAAATGCTTCAAATAAGTTTTGAATACCTTTATGCTTTGTACCTTTAGCTTTTGTACTTTAGATTAAAATATCTCAAAAATTTGACGTTATACCATATTTTCAAGGCCACTTACCTGATCAACGCATCAAAATCTACCGAAAACAACTTCGTTTACTTTAAAAAAGTAAGAAAAAAAAAAGACTAAATTTTTGTCGACCAGTGTAATTAATAAAAAGGGATAGATAAATATCAGATATATTATAATTCTTATTCAATTAATATGTCAAGACTTTTTTTTAAACTAGTAATTACAGTTAATTCAAAAAATAATATTTATGTTTTAATTACATGTTTTATTAAATTACTGACTGAGTTGGATTCTCGATAACAATCAAAGAATTAATAAAACACACTTTTACAATTTGGACTTCCAAACTTCTGACTGGATACCTATTTTAAATTTTAATATCTTAATGAAATGAGTATGTAAAATTAGATTTGAGCGACAATTTCAATATTATGTACAGCATGTAATTTTGTTTGACTTTATAAGGGATTATATCAAATTGTTATTATTTATTATCACTGAAGAAGATTTTGTAAGTCAAATGATTTGATGAATTTTGTAACGCTGCGTGTATGTAATTAAAAATTAATTTTATTTTTTGAGTTGTGTACTGTAATTGCTTGTTTAAAAAGAAGCCTTGACACATTAATTATATTGCGTTGCATGTACACGAGCCTATTTTTCCATATTCTCATTTAAATTTATTAGTACATATCCTCAAAGGAGGGTCCAAAAATAGCCAATCATTGTCCAATTATTGTCTTGAATTTAATACATATTGTGTATTAAAGTGTTTGTGTCTCTGTGAACACATACTTTAAAAGTCTTCAAAGATACATCTATATAAAATATTAATAAAACAAAGTATAGCATAGTTATCAACTATAGCTATAAGATGACACTGTTGGGATAAAATCGTATAAAAAAAATAATTATGTCCACTTTATCTATGTTATTACAATATATAGTAATTTATACACAAGATGTTTATGTGTCTTTATATTAACTCATTATCTGTTTGTATACATATATATATTTTTGAAATAGATCGTACATATTAAATCATTTAAAATTCTCAGAGAACTGGTATACTATAGATAACTACTAAATGTAGCTATATCGATAAACAACATTTACTGTTTTAAATTATGCTCCAATGTATAATTTCTACTCACAACAGGCGTTTCATTACTTTCCAGAACCAATTTGATTTTCCTTGTATTGTTAAACATAAATATCTAACAAACACGTATTCTTTTTATACGCGCGCTAATTCAGGTTTAAGGAACGAAATGTCTTTTTAAAAAAAGAAAAAAGAACGATTTTTCTCTTTCAAGCAGGATACTGTTGGAAGTATGGAGGATAAAACATCTTTTTAAACAAAAGTTTTACGGTTTTAAAAATGCTTTAAAGAAAAAAATTTTTTTGTTTAAATTACTCCTATTATAAAAAAATTATATTGTAAAAAAAATTTTTTTTTACAACTTTAAAAGCATATATAAAAAAATACGTGTCTCTTAGTTTTTTGTGGATAACAACATATTTCAAAGAGAATCAAATCTGTTCCAGACAATTGTGAAATGTCCCTTGACAGTAGTGAGCACATGTGTACCGTGTATACATTATGTCAATTTATTTATGTATCTTTATTTAAATCCATGAACTTTTTCATTTTATTGGAAGTTTTTGTCTAAATGAGTGATTTACATGGGGCAACTTTACTCTAATATTGAAATTCACTCTAATATTGAAATTCATACATTGCACAATGTAGTTACTTAAGTATATAAAGGACTCCGCACATTTGTTATGGATTTTGATCAAATCTTATATTTTATAAAATTGTACTGTATTTTATAAAATAAACAAAGTGATACCGAGCGGTTTCCAGACTTGTACCTCCCTCTCCTGGAACAATAAGCCCCACTCAAAAAATTTCCGCCACTTCTCCTTCTTTTTCCTATTCTCCTTCTCCTTTCCTTTATTTCTATAAATAGACTAACAATTGGGTATTTGGCATTGCGATTGTGCCGAATTTCAAGTGATAAAAATTGTCAAGTGTCGGTATGCGAGGGAGTCCCGTGCCGCAGGATACGCGTAAGTCTATTGATTGTCTGTCAAATAATATCATATGAACGGAAATTCTTAATGAATACGAAAATTAAGTTAAATTGTTTTCAAAAAAAATTGTTTGCAATAGAATTTGGCACTTGCGTGTCTCTTTGTGGCGGTCTTCGTCGTAGTATAGTTTGGAACTTGATATAGCGTGATAATGTTTACAATCGGGGTGGATTGCTTAGAGTAATAAAATGATCCAACAAATTAAAGAAAAATACTGGACGGTCTACTGTTAATTCTGTCAAAAATCATTACAAAATTGTTATATTGTAAAATGCGGATACCGAGGCGAATAATGCACAATAAGAAGCGAGAAATTATTACTGACTAACATTAGAAATAAATTTAAATTATGTAACTAGTTTTAAATAAATTTAGGTTTTTATTATTGTACTGAGGATGGCCAGATGGTGACCGAAACGTCTACTTTGTTGAATGTTTATTATTAATATATAACTTATTGACATCTCGAGTGTGGCTGTATGCTCCTTTTTTACTTAACCATTTTAAAGTTCTATTAATCATAAGTGTTGATTAAAAAGTTATCTGTCCATGTGACGTACAATGATATTAGGTACAAACCATTATCGCTACATGCACATGAACAGATAACGCTTTATTAGTCAAACTTTAAACGTGTATTTAAAAAACTACTTTAAGGAAAATGGTTTGTACATTTACTACTTAATTTTTCACGCTGCAGTAAGATTATCCCCAAATTTCTGAAACTGTATGGTTGTAGGGGAGAGTTGCTGAATGCGTACTGGTCGCCCAAATCGTACCAGCTGGGTACCTATTATGAAATATTATATGTTGGAATAAATTCCGATCGGAATTATTCCGTTTTTCTTAGAAAACACAATAGAAATCTAGGGAATTGAATGATTCCGATCGAAATTCATTCCAATATATTCCATAATAGGTACTCAACAATATTCTATATTATTACTTAATATAGACAACATTTAGTAACAATAATAAAAAATGTGTAACATAGTGTTACATCCTAGTAGATCTCTCTCTTCTATTATCAATTTATGTTATCTTTAGTTTATTCCTAGATTAGTATTTCATTTTCACTTTGGTATTTCACCTTTATTTTGAAACTTTATTATATCTTTCAAGTTCGAAGGGCACGTTTAGTTAAACCGACAGATAGATAACGTTTATATACCTTTATTTGTCACCCTAAGAATATCCAAGAATATCTCACGATCTTTTTCAAAGAAGCCCTTCTATTAAATAATAAATAAAAGCGTATAATAACATTATATCAGTGATAATGTATACTAACGGTTAGCAATTAAGCAATTAACAACAAAATAGAAATCTTCCCAAATGCGAGGACGAATATCTTTTCTTTTTTTTTCTTTCTTCCGATAAAATTAAATCAATTTTAGATATGTGATCCAGAATGTAGATTCGCCTTGCATAAGGATAGTTAAGTAAAACTAAATTTTTATTATAAATTATTAACACTCTCAACTATTAAGATTACTTGTAGAGCTGGGAGTAGGACTTACCCAGAGCCTTGCTGCCTTATCTTAAGGAAACAAGCGCGAGTATAGGTTCTACCAAACCTTGAGGAACATTGATTGATCATGAAGGGACACTCCCACATTCATTTCCAAAATATAAAAGGAACTGCCAAAAGCAGGAACAAGCGGAGGGTGTGTAAAAGAGCAAAAGTAGAAACTTATCCAGCATAGTTAGAAATCGAGGTGAGAACCATCCTCGCGCTTCGTCAGAAACTGACTTGTATGTTTTTTTTTCTTGTTTTGTTTTTCTTATTAAACGAAAATAAATCGACTTGGCTGAAATCTAAATCTCTGCTTTGCGTCTCATTCAACTACATATACATATAAGTATCCGAGGGGCTGTTGTGACTGTCGCTGCCAATAGCGTGGCCCCCGTCTGAATGGCACTCCTCCGAAACATTGATAATTTCTTTGTGCTATCTCTATGCCAACTAAAAGCGGACGAAGACAGCGAGAGAGGAGATTGAGATTTCAAATAAAATCAGCTCTTATTTCAAACCACGATCCTTTCTCCTATTTCCAAAAATTATTGCAGTTATTAGATCAAAATAACCTGAAAGACTCATCCCGCGAAAGTGTATATTCCCTCAAACGGGTGGAAATCAATCTCACGTTTCCTAACTACAAGGACATCCGAATTCGAAAAACCGATCCACGTAAATTTGCCTATAAGCTTCGTAATCTTTTTGGCACCGGGTTCAAAATTACCTTCCCGAATAATTATCCAATACTTCCTAGTGAACATCCTTAACTCCACAACTTGATCTCCGATCCCCGGGTAGATTGCTTAAATGCATTGATCCTAAAACCGGAGAAAATCTCAATAGCGACACGACGTAACAATAGACAAAAATATAATAGTCTTTGTCTTGTTTTATGGACGTTAACGATATTTTGAAACATCAGGTACATCTGATATTAATTTTTAATCAACTTATGTAGCTAATAACAATTTATTCAATTTTATTATAAATTTTTGTATTTTTATAAAAGAAAATTTGATAAAAGATTCTTATAGATCTTATAGAATATTTTACATTCACTGAATATACATATTTGCAACCATTATAAAGATTAAATTGAGATTATTACAAAATTCATCACGTTTCCTAAATCGTACCATCACAAAATAGAACTCATAAATGACAATAATAAAACTTATAATTGATATCAATACAAATGTCAAATGCAAAAATATATTTGAGCCAATTTTATTTTTACGTCATTTGTCTTTTTATTATTGTTAGTTAATAATTATAAAATATTTAGTTTTCTTCTAAAATCTGAAATTATTCGCTTTACCTTTGAAATGATGAGATTTGTCTTGTAACTGGAGAATTTAATTATATTGATAACATATCACTGACGATAATTATAAACCAATTGCAATCGAATCATTCGTATAAAAAGATTTATGTCGATTCAGCATAGTAAGTACAATAGATACGACAGTTGATTTCCATTAAACAATTAGGCATGCGTTTACAAAGGGACATATACCAAACGTTGTTACCATTATCACCATCAGCTGATAAAGAGGAATTGCAATTAGATTGAAAGACAGAAATAAAATTGCAATTAATTCTTTACGAATTTTTATTTTAGTGACTTCTAAAAAATCGTTTATGTTTATATCAAATTATATCACTGCGACCTTTTTTATTTTTAATTATTACTATTTTTACACTGTGGATGACCTGATAAAGGTTGAAACGTATGTAATTTTATAACTTCGTATTTTTAAATGAATTGTATAAATATTAAAATTTAATTATTAGCATTTAACAA
This sequence comes from Trachymyrmex septentrionalis, assembly GCF_001594115.1. Taxonomy (NCBI): domain Eukaryota; kingdom Metazoa; phylum Arthropoda; class Insecta; order Hymenoptera; family Formicidae; genus Trachymyrmex; species Trachymyrmex septentrionalis. The sequence goes on from NW_017306171.1 coordinate 771,183, forward strand.
CTTGCTTTGACCAATAGCCTTTATTCTTTAATATTGTTTCATAAAAAGACATGTTTTCGTTATCTTTTAATATTTTGTGCTGTCGGTATTGAGTTGGAAATATGCATCGGATTATTTAAAACTGTAAATATCGTTTATCAATGTAGTTATGTTTAATTGTTGCCTATATTGTTTTCCTGAAAATTGAGAATAATGTAATACGTATGGTTTATTTCAAGAATATATATATAAACAGGTAATTAACAGATAATAAATTAATATAAAGACACGACAAATCCTATGCGTAGATCGTTATATAATGACATATGCAGAGATTTTAGACATTAGGATATATACATATATATATATATATATATATATATATACTATATAT
>NW_017306171.1:771655-780818 GCF_001594115.1 Trachymyrmex septentrionalis
AATCATTTCAGTGGCTTCAGCAGCATTTTTCTTCAGATGAAACGCGAAGTGGATGGAAAATCGAATATGCTCTTTTGTAATTGCCATCGTGAACACTACTGATTTTTGAGGTTATGTGCATCAAACGCCAAACCGTATCGCATTTCAGGAGGTTAAATGTTACTGTTTTAAAACCCCAAAAGGGCGGGAAGATATATAAAATTTAAATTGTTATTTCGGTTGTATCAAATCTAAAGCTCAGAACTTTTTTGTACACCTAATATATATATATATATATATATGTATATATACAATATACCATATATAAAAGATATAACTATATGATAAAATGCTGATAAAAATAAGTTATGTTCAATTCTTTTGGATTTTGTCCATTTTTTGAAAAAAGTAACAAGTAATTCGTTAATATATTAATCAGCAAGCATTTAAAGTTTTGCGCAGTTTTGTATTGCACTATAGGTAACTGTATGAAAGAATGTCTTAACCTTCCTATATATAACTTTAGTTTTACCGAAAAACATCGTTACCTTTTTTTTTTAAGGGGAAAATCTAATTCTTTTCAAGGAGCGATGATACCCGAAGAGATCATCCCACCATAAAGAGGAAGATAGGAAGATAGTTTTTAGTGGATATGCACTGTCCTTGACTTCCCTCAAAGAGGCGCGCTTTTTGACAATGAGATCCGCCGAGGGGGGGGGGGGAATTCTAATAAGAGCGGTGACCGCCACGTACGACACGGTGCAATAGGCTCGAACGAGCAATTCTATGCTGCACGGAATATACCAAGCGTTTAATGCGCCTGTTCGACTCTGAGCCCATATCGGCGCCCGTATAGGAGCATCGACATCACTGTGTAATCTGCAATACTATCTTTTCTTGTAGGGTCGGGGAAATACCTTATATATATCCTCAGCCCACGGAAACGGGACCTGCATCCGTTAAAAACCATCGCCGGTGTTCTCCCTCGGCCTATACTGAGGGCGCCCCGGGTACGCGTGCAGCATTCTTTCGGGGCGCTCTCAGGCCCGCAGTCGACTTCTCTCCCGGGGACTCTCGTCAGATAATGGTTCCTAATGCCCATTGAACTTGGACCGACCTCTTGGTCCAGATGAGAAGGGGACATCATCCTTTCACACCGCCCCTCCTGTAATTTGTGGGGGAGGCAAAATCCAGACCCGGGTTCCCGCCCGAGTCTCAACCCCTACGTCCCGCGGTCGAGGCTATCGCCTGAATGATCGACCACGGTGCTCGTACCCTCAATTGCCTCAACGGTCCTTGTGACATGGACTTCTAAGACCTTTCTCTCCGAGGCGGCAGAGACGGGAGGGCCTGACTTTACCCTATCCCGCTCCCGCGCTGCCATTACTGCCGGCCTTGTGTTGGCCTTGGCGGGGCAGCAGCTGCTCGAATGATGTTGGTGCGCTGAGTTTTCCGAACTAACCCACGGCGATGTCTTCACCAATGCTGGTCTGACGAGAGATCACCGCCCCCGTTCCTACGGGATCTAACCTTGCTCTTTCGGTCTCCTCCTTCTGCAGCATAACGCGCTCGTTAAAGAAGGAGATCACCTTCCATGTTTCTTCGTTGCCCACCATTTTCTTGACTAAGGCATGCAGTGAGTAATCCGATCCCACCATTGCGATCAGGGTCCTGCGCTCTTCTGCCAACGCAGGTCACTCCTCCAATGTGTGTAGCGCGGAGCCCGGTTGCGCAGTGGTGACACCGTGCGGTGCGTTCTTTCTCTATACGATATAGGTACTCACCAAAGCATCCGTGCCCGGTAAATACCTGTGTCATCCCTATGACTTTCTCCTCCCCCCTCCAAGACTTGTCTATCCACTTCTTTAGGCAGGGACGGATGGCCTGGATCACTCGAGTGTTGACGTATTACAGACCATCCAGTCGTGTTGCACACTCGATGACCCGTATCTTCATCTTCTCGCGTTTTTTATCCACAGCACGTGCCACTGGATCCCCTCTGAACCAAAGGAATCCCCGAATCGCTTTTACTCAAAAGTACACGTCGGTCCGATTCTTTGCCAATAGATCTGCAGGAGGGATCCCCTCAAGGATTGACAGCAACAAAGAACACCGTCCTATAGACGTGTATGATACGTTGGGTCAATCTCCGCTGAACTCTATACAGAGTCGTTTTAATGCAGGGCATCTGGCAACACTAGTTGATAGTCGAAAGCCCCTCCTGAACTCCATATTGCCCCGCTGAGAACTCGAGGCTTCCGGATCAGGTCTTGGATGATGCGGGCCACTATCACCCGTTCAAATAGTTTCTCCGCATTATCCAACAAGCATGTCGGCCTATAGGCCGACGGGGACTCCGCAGGCCAGCCCTTTTTGCATAAAAAGACTTATCCTCTTCCATTAGGGGGAAAATCTCTCTAACCGGAAGCAGTTTTTAAAGATCTGTCTCAGGTACTCGCCTAATTGACCGCAGGGTCCAAGTCTTATTCGGGATGCTGTCGAGAGCAAGAGCTTTGGATCTCCTCTTAAGTCTCCCGACTGCCCACGATATCTCATCCTCAATGAGCCCCAACTCTTCCGGCCTTCTGGAGAGCCAGCATAAGGAGAAATTCCTCCATTTATCCCGGAAAGAAAATCTCCACTACCTCTTCTAAAAGCTGGGAGTCCATACATTTCGTAATTGGGGGCATCCATGACTGTAACTTGTACAGGACAATCTTGTAACGACGCTTCCATCCAAGGATGAGATAAGCTCTTCCCAGGCCTTGGCCTTAGCCTTTCTAATCGCTACCTTCACAGCCAGTCGCGCGGCTCGGAGGGCTTCATGTGTAGCGGCGATCACTTCGTCTCCCTCACATCTTTTGGCCAGCGTATGGTGGCATCTGGCGCGGATTGCTGCTTGTCGGAATTCCGCGATCTCGTCAGACCATCGACGCAGACCTAAAAAATTTGGAGCGATTCCGAGGCATCGATGCGTTACACGCATCCTTCATGATACCTCGTAGACACTTCATCCCTATCTCTGCATCACGTTCCGCGAGACATTGCAAGAAAATACTCTGCCCCGCAGCAGCGTGGTTCAGGTTCGTCCGGAAAACGCGTGTGAATGGGAATTTTATTTCTTACCCGCGTCTTCCTCGCAAATCTCCATATATGCGAGTCCTCTTGTTGGACCCACATTTCAAGGGGGGCCACAGACTGGCCGCTCTCAGAGACTGCCCTCGAAGTCCTTGATGTGGGCTTCAGAGTTGCTGTCGTCACTGCCATCGACAGCGCCTTTCTCTGTGTGATAGAGGGGCAGGGACTTTCTTTTCCCTTTGACCACACACTTCACACTGCCGCCAATATGATATGTCCGGCTTGTCCGTCTTTTTGAACACTGGGCATTTGATCGTCGCAGTACATAGCCGGGTTTTGTGGCCTTGCTCACTGCAACGGTAGCAATAGCTAGCTCTGTCTGTTGAACTGTTGCAGTTTTGCTGGATGTGACCAATATCCATACACTTGAAATATTATACGGCTACGCCGGCAGAAGATTTCGCGCAGACCCTTAGCTGATCCTCACTCGTTCGGCTTCCACCAGTTTTTTGGCGGCGGTGACTGAGCATCTGGCCCAGATGGTATTCATACCTTTTTTACTAGACCTATTCCGTCCACTTGATCACAACCTCCTACTGAGGCTAGAGCGGTCATTTCCTCCACGATGACCGAATCTTCGAGGTCAAATATTTGTAGCTTACAAGGAGACGTAATACCAATTAATTTCAACAAAACCTGAAGCGATAGATATTCACGTCGAGTGTTACTGGGTAAAAGGATAATAGTCAATACTCAAGCGTTTGCGAGAAAATCAAAGTTGAAAATTTCAAAAATTATATATAAAATAATTTGTGTTTAAAAGAAGAAAATTTGTATTTCTAAAACAGAAAATTTGTGATTTTAAAATAGAAAATTTGTTTTTAAAGTAGAAAATTTGTTTATAAAACAGAGAATTTGTGTAACTTTCAATGTCCTTGATATGACAGATTTTCTAATCTAAATATCTGTCAACTTTAAAACAATTAATACCTCGGTTCGCGAGACAGAGTGACTTCCATTTTTCTTTCAGATTTGTGTTCTGTGCAAAAATGCATTAAACGAAATGTGAAATGTGTTTTATTCATTAAAAGTACTACGAGCTCTTTGATCAAATAATCTACTGAATTGGCTTACTAGGCGCTCGAAATTTTCAACTTTAATTTTCTCACAAACTTGAGTAGTGATGTTACATCCAGCGGACTCCTACAACTCTTTTCTTTCGTAGAGATCTGGAATTCGTTAAAATAAAAAAGACAGCTGCGAATAACGCTCAAGTAGAGCGTTATAGTTTAAAGAAGACTAAACATTTTTTTCTTTTTTCACATTAAAAACTAAAACAAAGAATTTTTCAATATTATAAAGTGGCTCAATGTTAAGAAGGTTAAGTAAAAAAGGAGCATACAGCCACACTCGAGATGTCAATAAGTTATATATTAATAATAAACATTTAACAAAGTAGACGTTTCGGTCACCATCTGACCATCCTCAGTACAATAATAAAAACCTAAATTTATTTAAACCTAGTTACATAATTTAAATTAAATCCTAATGTTAGTCAGTAATAATTTCTCGCTTCTTATTGTGCATTATTCGCCTCATTATCCGCATTTTACAATATAAAAAATTTTTTGCAATGATTTAACAGAATTAACAGTAGACCATCCAGTATTCTTCTTTAATTTTTTGTGTGGAATCATTTTATTACTCTAAGCAATCCACCCCGATTCTAAACATTATCACGCTATATCAAGTTCCAAATACAACGAAGACCGCCACAAAGAGACACGCAAGTGCCAAATTCTATTGCAAAAATTTTTTGAAAACAATTTAACTTAATTTTCGTATTCATTAAATTTCCGTTATATATTATTTGTCAGACAATCAATAGACTTACGAGTATCCTTCGGCACGGACTCCCTCGCATCACGACACTTGACAATTTTTTTCAGTTGAAATTCGCCACAATCGCAATGCCAAATGCCCAATTGTTAGTCTATTTATCGAGATAACGGAAAGGAGAAGGAGAATAAGGAAAAAGAAGGGGAAGTGGCAGAAATTTTCTAAGTGGGGCTAGAATTATTGTTCCAGGAGAGGGAGGTACAAATCTGGAAACCGCTCAGTATCACTTTGTTTATTCAATCCTTTCTTTTGCGTTTTTATATGGATCATTTCTGATATACTTCGTTTGTAATAGGAACGTTCGGAGTCTAATATTTTAGTATTATCCCAATCCATTCTATGATCTTTGTCAATTCTATGATTTGAAATAACAGAAAGAGACTCGATAGGCTTTTTTAAATCTTTAATATGTTCTTTAAGTCGTGTTTTCAATTTTCTTTTAGTTTGACCCACATATGAATAATCACAGTCTTTGCATTCAATTTTGTATACGATGTTGGAACGTTCGTCTTTTTTAACCCTATCTTTGCCCGTTTTTATAAATTTACTTAAATTGTTCATTGGTTTATGTACTAATTGAAATTTATATTTGTTAAGGGCTCCATTAAATTTTTCTGATACTCCTTGTAAATATGGAATAGAAAAATATTTTTTATTCCCCACTGAATTCAAATTCGATTCCCGATCATATTCATTTATAGTTTCAAACTTATTTTTATTAGATAGAAATTTTATTCTGTTTTTTATAATTTTGAATAACAGTTGTAACGGATATCCATTGCGGAGGAGAGAATTAATTAATGATTCCATGTTAGCAGGATGAAATTTTGGATGCGACAGAAACAACACTTTGTCAACTAACCCAATCACAACGCCTTTTTTATGAGTGATAGGGTGATTGGAGAAAAAACTGAGAAATCTTCCTGAATTTGTAGGCTTTTTATACAGGTCAAATATAATGCTGCCACCCTCGCACATAAGTTTAACATCTAAAAAATTTATACCAAATTCGTCACCATGATCGACCGTAAATTTAATACGCTCGTGATAAGCATTAAAAGAATCTAAGATGTTATTAATCTTATCTTTGGGAGCTGCTAGCACAATATCATCCACATATCTAAAATAAAAAGACATGTGCACGTTAAGGTTGCTAAAAATATTCTTCTCCAAGTCCTGAATCACCAAGTCAGCCAATATCGGTGACAATGGTGATCCCATGGGCAACCCAAAAATCTGCTCATAGTACTCGTCATTAAATCTAAAAAATGTTGATTTTAAGATGATAGATATGGCTTTTTTTAACTCTTGAAGAGGAATGGACGTGTTTTTTTCAATCCTACTCCATCTACTTAGAACACTGTTTAGTGCCAATTCCATGGGAATGTTGGAGTACATGGATGAGATGTCGAAGGACACTATTTTATAATCTTCAGGCAACGATAGCCCGTTAATTTTCTTGACCAACTCATAGCTATTTTTTATGTGTCTAAATTTTTCATTTATATTTAAGCTTTTCTTAATAATATCTTTTAAGAAGATTGCTAATTTATGAAAAGGACTATTAATGCTACTTACTATTATTCTTAGTGGCGTATTAGTCTTATGAATCTTTGGGAGCCCATAGGATCTCGGTAATTCACCGTCCGAAATATATAGTTTTTTATATATTTCTTGATCTATAAAGCCTTTAGATCTCCACCCCATTAAGATAGTTCGTATTCCAGTAGTCATTTTGTTAGTCGGGTCTCTGTTAATCACTCTGTAAGTGTCATTATCCGACAGTATGTCCCGCATTTTATCTATGTATTCACGGTAAGTTAAAATCACAGTAGCGTTACCCTTGTCCGCCCTAGTAATTAACAAACCCGGATTATTATTCAAGAATATTAAGTTCACCCATTCCTTCTTTTATTATGTCTAATTTGTTATTCGGTAAACTGTAGGTTATATTGTTCAAAACCGGTATTGTGTCCTTTCTTATTAAATTTTTAGTTTGTTCGTCAAGTTTTAAAATGTTACTCTCAATATGTTTTATAAATTCACACGTAATTCTTTTTTTATTCGTCACAATATTAGGTAAATTAAAACGTTACCCCAGCTGTAAGATGTATTTCACATTGTCCGGAACATCAATGTCTGTAAGATTAATCAGCCACTCTTTATTGAAATTATCAAATTTGTAATTAACCAAAACTAAAATTTTCAGGCCTGACATTAATGTGATGTACATTGTTCGCGTCATTAGTCCAACTGTCGTTTATGGAAATTTTCTTAATAATTGAAGGTCTAAATTCATTACATTTATTTTGTGGTTCGGTCATGGTGAGTGTACAATATAAGCGATGTTCTTAATATGTTTGAATTTTTGATAGTTTGCATCCCGTCTCAGCCTCTCAATTTTTTCCCCAATACTAACATTTTCTTCGTGCCAATTTCTCGCAAATATGCACTCTTGGTGGCGAAAGAAGGAGTCACAAATGTCATTTGGCAACACCGCAGTAATGTTTTTATAATTTTTAAACAGATTGTATTGTAAACTCGATAATTGTCGATAAGAGTCATTTAATTCCGAACGTAATATTTTGTGAACAAAGTTTTGTTTTAGGTTCTTAATTTTGTTCGAAGCACTTCGGTCAAATATGTTAATTTTATAATTCATCAATTTAATTAAGTGAACAGGCACTAAATGTTCCCTAAAACAAAGAATCCAGTATCTCCTCGTAAATGTCGCTCCAAGATAAACTAAAAATCGGTACGCGTGCACGAGCGGCGGGACCAAAAAGACACCGAGTCTGTGCCACTAGGACATTGCGGCTAAATTAATAATAAATATGTCGTTGGAAGCGTTAGACCGGCACCAAAATACCTTTTAACGGTCAAGTCGCGAACAATTCTCACGAGTCCGCGATCACAAAATCTAAGAAGAGGCACACAACGTTTAGGGGTAGATTCTGGGTGGTCTCGTGGCGATGATGCATGTGCGCTTTCTTGACGCACTGCACATGCGTTTTCCCATAAATTTTAAGATCGTAAAATTTTGGAGAACACTACCACACTATAGACTCCGGTCAACACCCTTTCCTTGCCCAAGATCTTGACCAATCCGAGAGCAAAGAAAAATCCTACTACTAGTTAACGAAATCTATTCCATCAATTCGAATCTGAGTAATCGGGAGCAATTAGTATAAAAATCACGGTTCCGCGGCCCTCAGGGTGATTTTTCTTTAAGTTTTGGAAGGCTACAGTTGTCGTGACATTTGAAAAGGCTTCAGCCGATTCTCGAAGCCTCTCTCTCTCTCCGGTAGAGTCAGTACATCAACTTAAGATCAATAGCATTCCTTGATCGGGGGGGGAGGGGGAATTGATGAACCGGATCTGAGGCACAGCATCCCACGGTCGACGGCACCCTCTCCGACGTTTCTTGGGACTGACATCACATCGCTATCTCCGAGCACTAAGTTTTCGATTTCGCTACAGCACATGGAGTGGTCACTCCCCTTCTTATGTGGTCCCCCTTTAAAAGACGACTAAATTTTTAGTGCGTTAACGCACTTCTTCCGCCCCCCGTCACCGTCACCTAGCGGGACTAACAAACCGCGTCGACTCTCCGCCCGTGTCCGCTATAACATCGCGAAAAACTCGCGAGAGCAATCTTTGTTAATTCAGCCATCGGTCCGAGAACAGATTCTGGGCGTTCAATCTCCAGTTGCAACTCTATCGCCACCACTAGAAATATCCTACTCCCCTGTCTCCGATCTGTCTCCAGATTTCTTTGCTAGTCTTGCCTTATCCAGTCCTCCCCTTGTTCCACATCCGGTATCACCACCCCCGATTATTCAACTTCCCATCTCGCATACCACCCCCTCAATTCCTCATGTTCAAACCGATGCTTATTCTCCCTCTAATTACTTTCCTCTCCTCTTTCATAACGCCCATCAACTATTAGAATATATGTCCTACTTTACCCCTTGCACTAATGACCGAGTAATAGTGAGAATCGCGGAATCTGATGGCCTATTTTCAATCCTTATACCATCCCTCATTCCTATTGATCCTCTTTCCTACCAACCATATGATCCTACGCAACTTTAATTTTGCCCTCCTCCTTTCAAATTCTCCATATTAAAAATAACATCCGCATTCCGACTCTCTTTTCACACACACACACACACACACACACACACACACACACACACACACACAC
>NW_017306171.1:780848-796665 GCF_001594115.1 Trachymyrmex septentrionalis
ATAGAGTAAAGTTTCAGCTTTAAAAATCTCTTTTTTAAATTATACGATACGACAATTTTTAATGGAGTTATGAGCAATTAAAGTCAAAATAATTCTTTTATTTAATCCGCGATAACTCAGTAATCAAAAGTCGTAGGAATATTTTAAAAAAACGATTTTGTAGGGAAAGTATCAAGCTTTCACGATAGGTAATCGAAAATTTTCTCAAATTCGTTTTGGACACGTTACAAATCCACAAAGTAAGAAGAAAATTTTTCGTCTTTTTCAGCTCGTAGTTTTTGGTATGTAAAAATTATCAAACTCATATAAACTTAAAAAATGTGATAAGCTTTTAAAAGTAGAGATTTCAAGCTTTAAAACTCTTTTTTTAAATTTGAATTTTATTCATTATTGACGAAGATATTGTATATACAACTTTGAGCTAAAAAATACGCGATGACTTTTTACTTAACCTATATTTTAGAATAGAGAACCAAAAATTGTATTTTTTCTATTACTCAAAGAAAATGTATCACTGAATATTGCCTTTTATTATACTATTATTAAATTAACTTCTCGGTTGTCATTTATTTAAAAATAACCTCTCCTTATTCATTAGCTCTCCCGCAGTTGCACTTCGCTCTCTCCCCGATCACTTGGATTAAATTCCATGACCGAAAGTCAGGGCATACGAACGTACTAGCACATCTGGCGTTAAAGTGCGCCCTCCCGGCACAATGACCCAGTTTGGACTCTTTAAATTAAAAGTACGTCCGACTCATGTATCCGTTTAGCGGAGCACGAGTTGAAGTTTCCACTTCAATCTCCGTTCGACCCCCGGCTTGTTAGAAGCCTCAGGACGAAGCGAAGTGTCTCCCGATTTGCGTCGATCCTTCCGCACTACTCCCTTGTCCGGTGCCTGGACACGATCAAATCGATCTAATAATTCCTGTTGCGTTCACCCCCTCAGCTCTATGCATACGGAGCTTGGATGTAACAGTGACTATTCTTTCACCCAGTAACACTTGACGTAAATATCGCTACAAAGAGTTTTGTTGAAATCGATTAGTATCACGTTGTGAAGTCTCCTTGTCAACCGTCTTGAAAGAGCGGATTCTTATCCCTTCCCTACCATTTCTCATTATTTCCCTCATCTTTGCTGCCAAGAAGTCGATCTTGGCAGTGCCGTCTTGGTCACGGAAGTCGATCACGACGGCTCCGATGATAATCCGCCTTATTCAGAGGTCCATGATCTGCAGTTGCTCGAGCGGAATGCTCATTTTTGCCAAGTCTATCACCTGCGTAATCCTCCGCAGAGACGGCAACAGTGACCACCTGCGGCAGACCTGGCAGGATCTTTTTAATGCCCGAGCCGCCCTGTAACTTCCCACTCTCTGTAGGTCTACGACGCCATCTATCGCAAGACCACGCAATTTACTGTTGACTACTGCTACACGAAATTTTGGTTCGATTGATGTTTCGAATCCTTGCAAAGTACATAATTTCATTTTAGGAGAAATATTTTTTATGCTTGAAATGTATGCTTTGAATCTTAATTTTGCGAATTTAGTATTGTTCATTCAGATAATCTGAATTCCGTTTTTCGCTTAAATTTAATGTACAAACTGTTTTATATTAAGCGAATGTTAACCTCAGGTGACAATTGTACATGCCAGAAAAAGTGAATTTTTTTTCCCGATTTTCTCGTGAAATCATTTCGTGTTTTCTCGGGATTTCTTTTTACGCGTTCTTTAATTTTTGTAAACAAAATTTTGCAATGTGAAGCCAATTTGGATATTTTTCCTAAAATCTTGGTAAAATAGGACGATTTTAGGATCCCTTAAACCTAATAATTTTCATAACTTACCCGATTGTATAACTCAGTCGCACACGCTGAATACTTGTGGGAGTGTATTTTATCTCTCTTATTCTTATTAAGAAGTTTAGAAAATTAAAAAAATTTTGTGATATAAAATCAAATTGTCATGACACTTGATACAGAGATAACATAAACAAAATATGAAGAAATCTAACCAAAATCAAATGACTAAATGGACCTTAGTCAAAAATCAAAAAATGGATCTGGTTGATCGTACAACGGCAGTGTACGTTTGTCACTCAATTCTATTTTAACGGTTGAACATTGATTGCAAGCATTATTTACCCTTGTTTAATATTTCATAAATAACAAAGATAAAATGATTCTATGAGCGTCAAGTGGAACGTATTCTAAGTTGGATATTTGCTGAAGTGATATAGCATCATTTCAGCTGGCGCTCAACATAAACAAAAAAATACGTAAACAAAAATTGAGAACTTTGAAGTAATCAATCTACAAACTCTGAGAAAAAAGTTTTATAGTGTAATATTTATAAGACAATGGAATAAATGTGGTATTACTTACCACATTTATTCCATTGTCTTATAAATATTACACTATAAAACTTTTTTCTCAGAGTTTGTAGATTGATTACTTCAAAGTTCTCAATTTCCTCAATGTTTTCATATTTATTAGTATATAAAATTCATCGTATTATACTAGTTGCAGGAAAAAATCTGTAATGTGTCCATGAATCCTAAAAGGAAGGATAGTCTCGGCAATGAAAAATCATTTCATGTTACAAGAATGCTGATCGCTATAAACTTGACAAACGGACATTGCCATCACATGACCCACCAGATCAATTTCTGTTTTTTGAGCAGGATCCGCTTATTTAACCATTCGATTTTGGTTAGACTTCATTTTTTATATCATATTACGTTTATGTTAAGTTTCATGGTAATTAGTGTACCACAAAATTTTTCTAATTTTCTATATTTATGATAGAAATACGAAGATATACTCTTGCGCATCCTAAGTATACCCAGCCAATGAGAATTGCAGTTTGACTGCAAATTTGAATTGTTTAACAACATTAGCACAATAACATTAATGAATTATAAGCAATTTAATATTAAAATTGTAGACAAATGCATATCTTGAGACATAAGTTATTTTTTGTTGTTATTTACACATTGATAATAAGAAATTTTGAGTATTTGTATTAAAAAATATAAAAGGACAAAATTTTTAACACAAAGTGACATTTTAAAGTCGATCAATATTTTAAAAAGTTTTCACGTAAATATGTAAAAAAATAAAACGCTTTGCACGTATAATTGTATGTAATGTATTAATGTATTGTATTGTATTAATTTATTATTTATAAGTATAAAAATTATTGGGAGACAGTTTTATATTTGATAAGGAAAAAAAATTTTGAGGAATTTTGAGAGAAAAGCTATGTACAAGTAAAAAAACATGGGACACTATCAAGTTCACTATACCAACTAAAATTTTCTCTATCAAATATACACAGTAATGATCTTACAACAATATCAAGCAGGCCGGCGTCTCATAGAGCGAAAAATTGGCAACGGAACGATACTTACGGAATCAACAGGACGAATCACAGTTGTTCCACTATATTCGCTATAATTTCACCGTTACACTTTGCGGAATAAATGAAAGTTGCAAATAACCTTAATTTATGCTGTAGATGTATATTACAACCATTATCAATATAATTTTGGTTACATATTATTTTTTATCTTTTTCATTAACATGGACACAGAATTGATAAATAGCAGAATGTTAGTAGGATAAGTATAGGGATTCTAATCCACTATGTGTTAGTGCGCATACGTATGCGTGCGCGCGCGTGTGTGTGTGTGTGTGAGTCAGGGAGGGGAAAGTGTCTCACAGACGTTGGGAAGGGGGAAGCGCGTCACCGGCAGTCCGTGTTAGAGGGGGAAGCGGGTTTCGTTTCTTCTCTCTCTATTTTATTGCTCTCTCTCTCCTATCCATTGTAGGATGCAGTTCTCTCTATCTCTTCCACCAGTTGCAATCCTATACTTATTATTTGCGCTCTCTCTTCCTCCCGTTGGGCTCTATCTCACGTTGTCTTTTCTTCTTGCACGTGATTTAATTAAAAAGATATGATATTTATAATTTTTAATAATACAACTTAGAAACTAATTATGATAATATTTTTATGAATTTTTAAGAATATAACTTAATAACACTAATTATAATATTTTTTTTATCAATGTAATATAAATGGCCAAGCGCGCTTTTTTCTGACTAATTTAATACTGTTTTGTGTTTGTGACGCTGGTGTCACCTTGTATGGAAGGCTCGCTCGCTAAGGCGTATAATAACGACGTCTCTTTTTGTTGTAATAATTTAAACTTTATTGGTGAGGCGAATTAAGATTAAGAATTAAGATATTTGTTCGAAGCGGGCAGTAGGCGATGCTTGAAATCCGATAATTGATGCGTTCGATTAGATTCGTGCACAGGTAATTCACACTTGGTACAACGTTAAATAATCTCTCGCAACCGTTGAAAAGAATATGTATTGCGAGCAGTAACGAGATCGGCAAATCTCGCCGGAAACTCAGGTAATTTTCGCGCACTGAATGCCCTCGCGGTACACATATACCGGTAATGTTACGTAACAAAATACAACGTTGATACGCAAGGACAATTCGGTTTGGTTCGCACTTAATATTCGGGATAAGATTCGATAAGCACGAATTTCGAGAAATGATCTGTATTGATTGGGATCGGGAAGTGAACTGAATATTTGCACGCGGAACGTGTGCGCGATCGTCAACTTTTGGAATATCGTGCAAGGGCGTCGCGTGCCATCTAAGATAGATGCAGTAGTTATAGTAGGCCGGTTCTAACTTAGGTCCTCTGAGGAGGGCGCGGGGCGGAGGAATACTCGTAGGCGCGGGGGAGAAGGCGCAGGGGGTACTCGTTGGCGCAGAGAAAGGCGCGGGAGGGGGAGAAGGCGCAGGGAGTACTCGTTGGCGCAGAGAAAGGCGCGGGAGGGGGAGAAGGCGCGGGAGGGGCAGAAGGCGCGGGAAGGTCCCGGCCTTAAACAGCATCGCTGTTTACATAAACATAGGACCCCGGTCGATTGATTACACAAACAATGCGGTCCTTATTTTTTTCATTACTCTCCGCCGCCGCCGCCGCCGCCGCCGCCGCTGTGGGTTCTGCGTCCACCCCAAAAATGTGTAGGTAACAAGGACTTGCATGTTAGAGAAAGATAGAGCGCGTACGACGATGTCGGAACCGTTAAAGAGAAGCGTTGGTGCTGTTTACATAAACATATCAATGAAGTGTGAGAAATATAAACTAGAATCGCTCGCGATGCTGCTTTATCTACTTTTAAATAAAGTATACCCCAATAGGCAAAAGGACAATGAAGTCACAAATGAAATATATAATGAGTTATAAGCGCTCAATTCCACAGTTAGTGTCCTGAAAGACGAACGAATTGGTGGCAATAAGAATAATGGAAAAAGACATGGCTAATTATCGTGCGAACGTTGAGGACATGGATGGTGTGAATACAGACAAATTATTTGAAGCAATGGAAGTAGAATTTGAGAAAATAATGAACCAAGAGTCGTCTAACGAATAAGTACAAAACGATACTGAATGTCTTATTGGGTTGAGCAATGGCAATACGAATCACGCAGAGAAATTTGTGCAGCCTTCGGAAATCCATGCGTTGAACGGTCGTACTGAACACTGTATAATCTGCTGTTATTATACAACGTATGATGAGACCTCAGCTTTATGTACACTATGTATGATTTATTTGCGGAATATTGGCGATAAAAGAATGTATCTCGTCAGGAAGCACAAAGAATGTTCTTTCTATACATTAGACAGCAGATGGTCGTGCTCGGAATGCGGAGAGCCGGTGTACATTGTATTCCCATGCAGCATGTGTCCACTCTGCGCACATTGAAAAACTATTAAGAGCTCTGTGGAAAAGTGTGAAGTGATCTAAAGAAAAAAAGACATGGAAAATTATGAGCGAGTGTTGGAACGCGAACTGTTGGAGCAGTGCGGCCAGGTTGCTACTCTGATGGAATATTTCGCGTGGCTGCAACGATGCGACGAGTGCATCGAGCGGCTCGAAGAACTTTGTCGTGCCAAGCGTCCGCCGTTGGACACAAGCAATCCGTGGTGGCAAGGATTGCGCGACTCGCAAAGACACAATTAGAGCGACGTTTCGTGCACGTTGGTGGCGGGTACGCGAGTCGCGACGAAAGATCTCTCCTCTGGCGAGAGATCGACGCCGCGTTTGAAAGCCGTATATTGACAGGTGCTGTGATCAACGTGGATTACATTGAGCCGCGACGGTTTTTGGAAGACGCGGGAGAAATAGTGCTCGAGCGTGTGCGAGAGCTGTAGAATAACACGGTAGTGTAAAAGTGACCACCGCGTTCAACGGCGAGTTGGACGAAGGATAAACGTGCTATTAAGAGCATAATTACAAATAACAGCGAGATATATCGATGCATCGATATGCGCGAGTGGTATGAGCGATATGTCGCCGAGCTTATCCTAGCGTCGCTCGAAGAGTTCCAGGAACGCGGGTGGGCATTGTCGCGAATCCTCAATTTGACTATCAATATGAACAAACTAAATTCTATGCGTGCGGGATGTTACTTCGAAGTGCCGCGGGAAATTACACTTAACAAAGCGGTGATCAATGTTTGTACGACGGATAATGCGTGCTTCGCGTGGTCGGTGGTCGCCGCTCTGTACCCGGCTGAAAGAAATGCAGATCGGGAATCATCGTATCCGCATTATACGACAGTGTTGATACTCGCGGGTATCGAATTTCTAATGACATTAAAAGACATTTCTAAATTCGAACGGTTGAACGCGGTGTCGATCAACGTATACGGCATCGAAAATAAACAAGTCCTTCCTCTACGGCTCACCAGTGAAGGCCAAGAAGGAGAAACAACGTGCTGTATATACAAGATCCACGCGACGACGGTGTCGACCACTTTGCGTGGATCAAGAAGCTGTCGCGTCTCGTGAGCTCGCAACTCAGCAAAAAAGAGTACAAAAAATATTCCTGCCACCAGTGAGTACACATAAAAAAATTATTATAATATTCCGTCTTACTAATAAAATAATGGCAACAGTTATAATTTTTTGTTTTTTCAGATGCTTGCATTACTTCAGCACGAACGAAAAATTGCAGTCGCACACAATGGACTGCCAGAAGATCAATGACTGCGTTATGTGACTGCCGAGCGAGAACGAAAAGTGGCTCGAATTTGGGAACCACTGCAACAAGGAGCGCGTCCCATTCATCGTCTACGCCGACCTGGAGTGCGTTTTACGGAAGACGGAACCCGACAGGGAAGATGCGTCGTCGTACGCGTATCAACAGCATGAGGTATTCAACATAGGCTATTACGTGCGTTTCTCGTACGATGACGCGTTATCGTCGTATCACTTTCGTCGCGATGAAGACTGTATAGCGTGGTTCGCGCGACAACTCAACGATTTGGCGCATCGCCTAAAAAATCTCATATCCGCCAACGTGCCCATGGAAACATTGCCGAAAGAACAATGGGAGGCGTACCGTAGCGCGACCCGTTGTCACATCTGCGAGAAACGTTCGCGTCGGACGATACGCGGGTCCGCGATCATTGCCACTTAATCGGTAGATACCGCGGTCCAGCGGTTCGAATTGTAACTTAAATTATAAAAATTCATTATATATTCCAATCGTTTTTCATAATTTATCAGGCTACGACGCGCATTTTATAATTAAGGAAATCGCTACAGCATATGAAAGACATGTGTGTAGATGTGTTACCGACAACCAAAGAAAAATACATTTTCTTCACAAAACATGTCGATAGCACTAAAGACAAAAATGAAAATAATTTTCAGAAAAATTGTGTAAAATTACGTTTTATTGATTCTTTCAAATTTCTCAGTGCAAGCCTCGATAAATTAGCGTATCTCGATAAAAACAAATTAAAAATTGTACATTCCAAATTTTCAACACTATCGAATGATGAATTTGAATTACTGACTCGTAAAGGTATCTTTCCGTACGAGTACGTTGATTGTGTCGAAAAATTGCAGGACACGCGCTTACCACCGCGCGAATCATTTTACAATTCGTTATCTGAGAGCGATATCGTATCCGAGAGCGATTACGCTCACACCGCGAACGTATGGCAGCGATTCTCCATCCGAACGCTCGGCGAGTACATTGTTGCAGGTTGCGGTAGTGGATGACGTAACGCTGTTTATCGTACAGCGTCGCTAAAAGTTTATGTTCGCGATTGGCGGCTTATCGCGCTTCGGACAGATCAGTGTGTTGGTCGTGTAGATGCTGCGAATACTCGAATTCGACTTTGAGAATGTAACCGGTGGGCGAATCCAGAGCGATCGCGCTCGCGTCAAGATTCGCAGCGTCTTCGACCCATCGAAATTTGGCGTATGGCAACGGTTGACACATCGCCCACCCGTATAAATTGTTAACGTCGTAATACATAAGATGCGACGACGGTTCCGACGGGTCGTACGAATGCATGTACTTGTTATTAGCCTGCGCGTATCTGCCTGAACATTGACTGAGACCACCGCGTATACTGCGCTCGATGAACATGATCATAGCAATATCAGTGAGCAACTCAAACTTTACGCGCGTATGTTTTATCATCGCATCCCACGAGGAACCAGACAAGATGTAATAATGTGCGGGATCGAGACCGTAACTCGCGACACAACTTTCGCGAAAATTTTCAAAAATGTCAGCTAATAACAAGACATCGGTTTTTAAGTACAGATCACTGTACTCGCCGAGCGTTCGGATGGAGAATCGCTGCCATACGTTCGCGGTGTGAGCGTAATCGCTCTCGGATACGATATCGCTCTCAGATAACGAATTGTAAAATGATTCGCGCGGTGGTAAGCGCGTGTCCTGCAATTTTTCGACACAATCAACGTACTCGTACGGAAAGATACCTTTACGAGTCAGTAATTCAAATTCATCATTCGATAGTGTTGAAAATTTGGAATGTACAATTTTTAATTTGTTTTTATCGAGATACGCTAATTTATCGAGGCTTGCACTGAGAAATTTGAAAGAATCAATAAAACGTAATTTTACACAATTTTTCTGAAAATTATTTTCATTTTTGTCTTTAGTGCTATCGACATGTTTTGTGAAGAAAATGTATTTTTCTTTGGTTGTCGGTAACACATCTACACACATGTCTTTCATATGCTGTAGCGATTTCCTTAATTATAAAATGCGCGTCGTAGCCTGATAAATTATGAAAAACGATTGGAATATATAATGAATTTTTATAATTTAAGTTACAATTCGAACCGCTGGACCGCGGTATCTACCGATTAAGTGGCAATGATCGCGGACCCGCGTATCGTCCGACGCGAACGTTTCTCGCAGATGTGACAACGGGTCGCGCTACGGTACGCCTCCCATTGTTCTTTCGGCAATGTTTCCATGGGCACGTTGGCGGATATGAGATTTTTTAGGCGATGCGCCAAATCGTTGAGTTGTCGCGCGAACCACGCTATACAGTCTTCATCGCGACGAAAGTGATACGACGATAACGCGTCATCGTACGAGAAACGCACGTAATAGCCTATGTTGAATACCTCATGCTGTTGATACGCGTACGACGACGCATCTTCCCTGTCGGGTTCCGTCTTCCGTAAAACGCACTCCAGGTCGGCGTAGACGATGAATGGGACGCGCTCCTTGTTGCAGTGGTTCCCAAATTCGAGCCACTTTTCGTTCTCGCTCGGCAGTCACATAACGCAGTCATTGATCTTCTGGCAGTCCATTGTGTGCGACTGCAATTTTTCGTTCGTGCTGAAGTAATGCAAGCATCTGAAAAAACAAAAAATTATAACTGTTGCCATTATTTTATTAGTAAGACGGAATATTATAATAATTTTTTTATGTGTACTCACTGGTGGCAGGAATATTTTTTGTACTCTTTTTTGCTGAGTTGCGAGCTCACGAGACGCGACAGCTTCTTGATCCACGCAAAGTGGTCGACACCGTCGTCGCGTGGATCTTGTATATACAGCACGTTGTTTCTCCTTCTTGGCCTTCACTGGTGAGCCGTAGAGGAAGGACTTGTTTATTTTCGATGCCGTATACGTTGATCGACACCGCGTTCAACCGTTCGAATTTAGAAATGTCTTTTAATGTCATTAGAAATTCGATACCCGCGAGTATCAACACTGTCGTATAATGCGGATACGATGATTCCCGATCTGCATTTCTTTCAGCCGGGTACAGAGCGGCGACCACCGACCACGCGAAGCACGCATTATCCGTCGTACAAACATTGATCACCGCTTTGTTAAGTGTAATTTCCCGCGGCACTTCGAAGTAACATCCCGCACGCATAGAATTTAGTTTGTTCATATTGATAGTCAAATTGAGGATTCGCGACAATGCCCACCCGCGTTCCTGGAACTCTTCGAGCGACGCTAGGATAAGCTCGGCGACATATCGCTCATACCACTCGCGCATATCGATGCATCGATATATCTCGCTGTTATTTGTAATTATGCTCTTAATAGCACGTTTATCCTTCGTCCAACTCGCCGTTGAACGCGGTGGTCACTTTTACACTACCGTGTTATTCTACAGCTCTCGCACACGCTCGAGCACTATTTCTCCCGCGTCTTCCAAAAACCGTCGCGGCTCAATGTAATCCACGTTGATCACAGCACCTGTCAATATACGGCTTTCAAACGCGGCGTCGATCTCTCGCCAGAGGAGAGATCTTTCGTCGCGACTCGCGTACCCGCCACCAACGTGCACGAAACGTCGCTCTAATTGTGTCTTTGCGAGTCGCGCAATCCTTGCCACCACGGATTGCTTGTGTCCAACGGCGGACGCTTGGCACGACAAAGTTCTTCGAGCCGCTCGATGCACTCGTCGCATCGTTGCAGCCACGCGAAATATTCCATCAGAGTAGCAACCTGGCCGCACTGCTCCAACAGTTCGCGTTCCAACACTCGCTCATAATTTTCCATGTCTTTTTTTCTTTAGATCACTTCACACTTTTCCACAGAGCTCTTAATAGTTTTTCAATGTGCGCAGAGTGGACACATGCTGCATGGGAATACAATGTACACCGGCTCTCCGCATTCCGAGCACGACCATCTGCTGTCTAATGTATAGAAAGAACATTCTTTGTGCTTCCTGACGAGATACATTCTTTTATCGCCAATATTCCGCAAATAAATCATACATAGTGTACATAAAGCTGAGGTCTCATCATACGTTGTATAATAACAGCAGATTATACAGTGTTCAGTACGACCGTTCAACGCATGGATTTCCGAAGGCTGCACAAATTTCTCTGCGTGATTCGTATTGCCATTGCTCAACCCAATAAGACATTCAGTATCGTTTTGTACTTATTCGTTAGACGACTCTTGGTTCATTATTTTCTCAAATTCTACTTCCATTGCTTCAAATAATTTGTCTGTATTCACACCATCCATGTCCTCAACGTTCGCACGATAATTAGCCATGTCTTTTTCCATTATTCTTATTGCCACCAATTCGTTCGTCTTTCAGGACACTAACTGTGGAATTGAGCGCTTATAACTCATTATATATTTCATTTGTGACTTCATTGTCCTTTTGCCTATTGGGGTATACTTTATTTAAAAGTAGATAAAGCAGCATCGCGAGCGATTCTAGTTTATATTTCTCACACTTCATTGATATGTTTATGTAAACAGCACCAACGCTTCTCTTTAACGGTTCCGACATCGTCGTACGCGCTCTATCTTTCTCTAACATGCAAGTCCTTGTTACCTACACATTTTTGGGGTGGACGCAGAACCCACAGCGGCGGCGGCGGCGGCGGCGGCGGCGGAGAGTAATGAAAAAAATAAGGACCGCATTGTTTGTGTAATCAATCGACCGGGGTCCTATGTTTATGTAAACAGCGATGCTGTTTAAGGCCGGGACCTTCCCGCGCCTTCTGCCCCTCCCGCGCCTTCTCCCCCTCCCGCGCCTTTCTCTGCGCCAACGAGTACTCCCTGCGCCTTCTCCCCCTCCCGCGCCTTTCTCTGCGCCAACGAGTACCCCCTGCGCCTTCTCCCCCGCGCCTACGAGTATTCCTCCGCCCCGCGCCCTCCTCAGAGGACCTAAGTTAGAACCGGCCTACTATAACTACTGCATCTATCTTAGATGGCACGCGACGCCCTTGCACGATATTCCAAAAGTTGACGATCGCGCACACGTTCCGCGTGCAAATATTCAGTTCACTTCCCGATCCCAATCAATACAGATCATTTCTCGAAATTCGTGCTTATCGAATCTTATCCCGAATATTAAGTGCGAACCAAACCGAATTGTCCTTGCGTATCAACGTTGTATTTTGTTACGTAACATTACCGGTATATGTGTACCGCGAGGGCATTCAGTGCGCGAAAATTACCTGAGTTTCCGGCGAGATTTGCCGATCTCGTTACTGCTCGCAATACATATTCTTTTCAACGGTTGCGAGAGATTATTTAACGTTGTACCAAGTGTGAATTACCTGTGCACGAATCTAATCGAACGCATCAATTATCGGATTTCAAGCATCGCCTACTGCCCGCTTCGAACAAATATCTTAATTCTTAATCTTAATTCGCCTCACCAATAAAGTTTAAATTATTACAACAAAAAGAGACGTCGTTATTATACGCCTTAGCGAGCGAGCCTTCCATACAAGGTGACACCAGCGTCACAAACACAAAACAGTATTAAATTAGTCAGAAAAAAGCGCGCTTGGCCATTTATATTACATTGATAAAAAAAATATTATAATTAGTGTTATTAAGTTATATTCTTAAAAATTCATAAAAATATTATCATAATTAGTTTCTAAGTTGTATTATTAAAAATTATAAATATCATATCTTTTTAATTAAATCACGTGCAAGAAGAAAAGACAACGTGAGATAGAGCCCAACGGGAGGAAGAGAGAGCGCAAATAATAAGTATAGGATTGCAACTGGTGGAAGAGATAGAGAGAACTGCATCCTACAATGGATAGGAGAGAGAGAGCAATAAAATAGAGAGAGAAGAAACGAAACCCGCTTCCCCTTCTAACACGGACTGCCGGTGACGCGCTTCCCCCTTCCCAACGTCTGTGAGACACTTTCCCCTCCCTGACTCACACACACACACACACGCGCGCGCACGCATACGTATGCGCACTAACACATAGTGGATTAGAATCCCTATACTTATCCTACTAACATTCTGCTATTTATCAATTCTGTGTCCATGTTAATGAAAAAGATAAAAAATAATATGTAACCAATCGCATTATATTGATAATAGCTGTAATATACATGTAATAGACAGCATAAACGAGTACCCCCCCGCCTCGCGCCTCTCTCAGAAGACTATAGATAGATCCGGCCTATTATAATTACTGATAAGATGATTAGGACAGAAGCGAGATATAATCATATTTTTAATGAAATGTCGACTGCAGGCGTGATCGAACAGGGACAGCTCGGTATCTATGAGCTGTTTATTCACCATCCCCGAGAATATATTTTAAATAATGATGATTCCGGAACAAATACTACTATACAATTTTGTCTTAAAAATGACACAAAATATTCGAATTTCTTATTAACACCGTGTGTATATTGATTCAGTTCATAGAATACATGTTCAACACATTGCTCAAGCTCAAATAAGAAAAACATAGTTGTTGGTTTCATGTACAAACATGTGCCATTTAATGTTAACTTCACATTATTCGTATCATAAATTTTAACAAGTTTCACATTTAGATCTTGAATCGATGATAATGATAAGACTGCATCAAACAATTGATATCTCCACGTCTTTCGATGAACGTCTTCCATGTAGCATAAGGTATGAACATGCGGTTGCCTCGATTATCACCAATCGCAATTTGCACATAAAATATTGATTCCACAACGATCCCAATGTCCAGGAATTTACGCTATCGATGTCAATGCATATTTCCTCATCAAGATACGAGGTCTGAACTCTGTTGAAGCTTTTTGAACGACTGATGCGCTACCGTTGCCCGAAGCTCTTCTTTTAAACAGTGTCTCCTTCCACATTTTTTTTACACACTCTAAAAAGTGATTTTTTTTACATACATTATATTTTGCAGAACAGTTGCAACGTGATTGAAAGATATCAAATTGATACATATCACAAGAATGCATTCTAACAAATCTCTTCTATCTAAGGGATAAAAGGGCGCCAACGACAATAAATTTTGTCTGGTCGTATTCTCTTTTCAAAAATGAATTTCGGAAAAAAAAATCCAAACATATTTAAAAAGAAATCTTATACTTTATTTTTTAAACTTGATACACTTCTTTCTGGCATTGCGACCACCAGTTGTATAATTTGAGCACATTTTGTAACGCACAATTCTAAACACGTTTTCCACATCCTACAATATTAGTAATATCCAGATTACGTAAAAAATCTATATTTGTAATCAGTATCCAGGATCTCAATGGTCAATTCGTCGCTATTGAGTATATCAGCCAGTTATTCGCGTTTTTTAAATCCTTTAACGTATACGACAATCTTATTGTTATCATCCCCTTCAATACCAATTACAGCCATTGTAATCAGGCGTTCCACCATGCTGTACGGAATCATCCTGTCTTCCCATTGCAATCCATGGTGACAAACACTCATCCAGGAAGCGAAGAAATCCTTTTCGGATTTTGTCAAGCAATTCCATGGCATGGGAAATGTAAGAATGTAACGAGAGGCTTCGTTTTTCAACGCCGTCACTTCCTGCACGATAAATTTCTATTCAACGATAAATCCTTGTACAAACACTCAAATTAGGCATGCATTAAGAAAGCGCATTTTCCTTACGTCATTGTGTTTAACGATATTTCAAGAAAATTTTAAATCGATTCCAGAGATGACACACATATCCCTTTGTTATTAAATATTGTCACGCTTACTGAATGTAAATAGACAAAAAATGAAGACTTACTTACAATATTGTTAAAATTCTTTAAATTAATACTTAAAAATTCTTTAAGTTAACACTTTATAAATATTGTATGTAAGCTATGTAATTTGTTATTATTGAATGCAAAAACGGTTATATCATAACTTCTTTCAACGCGATCTGAGTTTCTTTTATTTAATCCGAAGAATTTGTTACGTCTATATTTTAACATTAATAAATTTCACATTAAATATATTATACATAGATATAATGCATCTTCTAATTGTAATAAAAAAAAATGTAATTCTAAATGTATGAGTAAGTATAAAACGAATAATATATTTCAATGTTTCCATGCATAAGTTCGGTAGCAAAATCTTAATTATCTTGAAGAATTCATTACTCGTGTACCTTTAATGTTAAAAACGTTACGAATTCTTTTTAAAGGTATAAGGAACCAACATTGTGTTGATCAACCTAAACTGTTAAAAAATAAAAATACATTATTTCTTCGAACGCTCTTACACGATCTATGTTCATTGTTATAATATCAAATCATCGTTTAATGACAACAATCATTTATTGTTATAATAGAATTAAAATTAAATTGCTGCAAAATATATAGTTCTGTCTCATTATATATTGGGATCAGTAACAAACTTTCTACAGATACAACGGTATCAAATTCGTGACATTAGCTATACAGTTTTTAAATTTATTTCATATAAATTACATTATTAATTTAGTTTTTTTTCTTATACATTTAACTTATAATAAAGGGTGTCCCAAAATTAACGCAAGATTTGAATTAAATAGAAAACACAGTTTTTAGTCTTTTGATTGTTATTTTTTTATTGAATCATAAAGTACATAGGATAGGGTTATTTGTGGAATAACACATCGGGCAAATGGCCTCCACGGCTTTGCATGCACATACGCACTCGTTTGTCGAAATTTTCCATGACCATTTTGCATAAATGTGGCTGAATTTC
>NW_017306171.1:799344-843327 GCF_001594115.1 Trachymyrmex septentrionalis
GAAATTCAGCCACATTTATGCAAAATGGTCATGGAAAATTTCGACAAACGAGTGCGTATGTGCATGCAAAGCCGTGGAGGCCATTTGCCCGATGTGTTATTCCACAAATAACCCTATCCTATGTACTTTATGATTCAATAAAAAAATAACAATCAAAAGACTAAAAACTGTGTTTTCTATTTAATTCAAATCTTGCGTTAATTTTGGGACACCCTTTATTATAAGTTAAATGTATAAGAAAAAAAACTAAATTAATAATGTAATTTATATGAAATAAATTTAAAAACTGTATAGCTAATGTCACGAATTTGATACCGTTGTATCTGTAGAAAGTTTGTTACTGATCCCAATATATAATGAGACAGAACTATATATTTTGCAGCAATTTAATTTTAATTCTATTATAACAATAAATGATTGTTGTCATTAAACGATGATTTGATATTATAACAATGAACATAGATCGTGTAAGAGCGTTCGAAGAAATAATGTATTTTTATTTTTTAACAGTTTAGGTTGATCAACACAATGTTGGTTCCTTATACCTTTAAAAAGAATTCGTAACGTTTTTAACATTAAAGGTACACGAGTAATGAATTCTTCAAGATAATTAAGATTTTGCTACCGAACTTATGCATGGAAACATTGAAATATATTATTCGTTTTATACTTACTCATACATTTAGAATTACATTTTTTTTTATTACAATTAGAAGATGCATTATATCTATGTATAATATATTTAATGTGAAATTTATTAATGTTAAAATATAGACGTAACAAATTCTTCGGATTAAATAAAAGAAACTCAGATCGCGTTGAAAGAAGTTATGATATAACCGTTTTTGCATTCAATAATAACAAATTACATAGCTTACATACAATATTTATAAAGTGTTAACTTAAAGAATTTTTAAGTATTAATTTAAAGAATTTTAACAATATTGTAAGTAAGTCTTCATTTTTTGTCTATTTACATTCAGTAAGCGTGACAATATTTAATAACAAAGGGATATGTGTGTCATCTCTGGAATCGATTTAAAATTTTCTTGAAATATCGTTAAACACAATGACGTAAGGAAAATGCGCTTTCTTAATGCATGCCTAATTTGAGTGTTTGTACAAGGATTTATCGTTGAATAGAAATTTATCGTGCAGGAAGTGACGGCGTTGAAAAACGAAGCCTCTCGTTACATTCTTACATTTCCCATGCCATGGAATTGCTTGACAAAATCCGAAAAGGATTTCTTCGCTTCCTGGATGAGTGTTTGTCACCATGGATTGCAATGGGAAGACAGGATGATTCCGTACAGCATGGTGGAACGCCTGATTACAATGGCTGTAATTGGTATTGAAGGGGATGATAACAATAAGATTGTCGTATACGTTAAAGGATTTAAAAAACGCGAATAACTGGCTGATATACTCAATAGCGACGAATTGACCATTGAGATCCTGGATACTGATTACAAATATAGATTTTTTACGTAATCTGGATATTACTAATATTGTAGGATGTGGAAAACGTGTTTAGAATTGTGCGTTACAAAATGTGCTCAAATTATACAACTGGTGGTCGCAATGCCAGAAAGAAGTGTATCAAGTTTAAAAAATAAAGTATAAGATTTCTTTTTAAATATGTTTGGATTTTTTTTTCCGAAATTCATTTTTGAAAAGAGAATACGACCAGACAAAATTTATTGTCGTTGGCGCCCTTTTATCCCTTAGATAGAAGAGATTTGTTAGAATGCATTCTTGTGATATGTATCAATTTGATATCTTTCAATCACGTTGCAACTGTTCTGCAAAATATAATGTATGTAAAAAAAATCACTTTTTAGAGTGTGTAAAAAAAATGTGGAAGGAGACACTGTTTAAAAGAAGAGCTTCGGGCAACGGTAGCGCATCAGTCGTTCAAAAAGCTTCAACAGATTTCAAACCTCGTATCTTAATGAGGAAATATGCATTGACGTCGACAGTGTACAAAATCCTGGACTTGGGATCGTATCTCATCTCTGATGGGATCTATATTTCGTGTGCAAATTGCGATTGGTAATAATCGAAGCAACCGCATGTTCATACCTCATATTATACTACGTGAAAGACGTTCATCGAGAACGCACTTCCTTCCAACGTGTGAGGCACTTCCTTCTCCCTGACTCTCACACACGCACACACACACACACACACACACACACACACACACGCGCGCGCGCGCGCGCGCGCACATATAGGCACTAACACATAATAGGTTAGAATCCCTATACTTATCCTACTAATGTTAATAATTTGATAAATACAGTAAATATAAATGTAAATATTAATCAGCAACCTACGATTCTTTTTATTTTTGTTCTCTTTCGTCCTATTGAGTGGTAAACGTGGCAGCGGAATCAAGTTTCAGCCAATCATGAGATGGATTTTACAATTATGTGAAAAATATTTTAATATAATGAAGAAGTTTTCTTTACTAGTTTGTTATACACATTATTATATTTACATTAAAATACTTTTTTTATTATTATATATAAGTATTGTAAATAACATAACAAGTATGATTTTATATTATTCCGCATATTCCGTTTCCACTTATTTCGTTTCATGGGTCATAAAGGATTTAGGAAAAACGTAAGAAAGAAAACGGCGTGATTGTTATTCGTCGTGTCGATTCCATGAGTTCCGTTCCGTTATCAATTTCTGCTCCTTGAGACGCTGACCTCACGCTTGTGGCAGGGAGCAGTCATATTATATCACAGCGAAGCGCTCCGAAAAGTATCGAGTTCTGCACAAATGTGTCATCAAGCTGATACGCAGTAGAGTCTAAATTCGTCCACGGGATGAGAATAACATTCTTGTTTCTAACATGTATTCCATTACATTCATGAATTTACAACTATGTTATATATTGAGATCTAGAGCAGCGCTAAATGTTTTTACATATAAAATTTTTTTATTTAAATGAAACATTTTCATTTTATACTATTACTTCTTTTATTTTTTGTGATAGAATTTAAATTGAGAAAGGTAATGCAATTTTATGATATAATGTTTTGGAGCTAAATCAAATAACTACTAATTTGTTTGGAAGAGAAAATGTGTTTGAATGAATTATGATATACAATTTTTTTAAGAACAATTAAAGGATCGGAAGATCCTTCGATAGAAATTTAATAATATATATTTAGGTTTCATTGTATAAAAATTAAAGCGATAGTATCACCTCGATTATGTTCTTCATTTAATTTGATATGAAATTTAACTTGGCGTCAATTGTTGATATCAAATCTTTTATACAAGTAATATTATTAGAGTTAAGTAAAAAAGTTAAAGATAGTGTCACATGGGTTTTACTTTTTGCAATTTACATAATTTAATGCCAATAGTTGATATTAATCTTTTATAGGAATGCTGCATAGAATTTTGTGGAATTTAACTTGGCGCCAGTTGTCGATATTAAATCTTTTATACAAGTGATATATATCATTGGAATTAAGTAAATGAAAAAGACAGTACCACTTGGGTTTTACTTTTTAATTTCATAAAACTTTACTTAATTGATAAAGACAGTAGCACACACATTTGGATTTTAATCTTTTAATTTTAATTTGGTACAATAATTTTTTCAAGAGGTAATAACTTTTGACAAAGAAAGCTGCCATTACTGGGTTAAAATAGAAAGACCAAAGGTTGAATGAGAATATTTTTGTAAAAGAACTAAAGTAATAATACTATTACTTGAGTTGGAATAGTAAAAAGATGTAACGTATCATTTAGGTTCTATTAGGGAAGCATGTATTAATTTGCACACTAATTACCGTGGTAGTTTTAGAAGATATTTTACTTTCCGTTTGATTTATCTCAAAATCTAATTTATAAATTCTTACTTTATATCTTTATTATATATTTGTGAATTATTTACTGGGCTAATATATAACATTTATTGTGCAGGAATTTTTACTACTACATCAACTACTACAACAAAGTTACACCGAAAAATGGAAATCCAGACCTTAGGCAAGTCGAAATCTAATAATGGTGGTAAGATTTAATTTATTTTTAAATGATTAATTTATTACTACACATTAAAAAATTTGGTGTTATTTTAATACAATTTACATGCCCTAAACAGTCCACCCAAATCTTTATATAATTTAACGTTAGATAGTAGTAAAGATAGGCCGATTCTAACCCACTATAGGTTAGTGCGTATACGTATGTGTATGTTAGGGAGGGGGAAGTGTACATAGATGTGAGAAGCAAAAGCTCGTCACAAGAATCCGTGTTAGAGGGGGAAGGGGATTCGTTCTTTCTCTGTCTTATCCGTTGCGTTCTCTCTTTAATCTATCGTCCTCTCTCTTCTACTCATTATAGGATACAGTTCTCTTTCTCTCCAACCCGTTGCGATCCTATACTCATTATTCACGCTCTCTCTTCCTCCCGTTGCGCTCTCTCCCACAATGTATTTTCTTTTTACAAGCAATTTAATTAAATATATGTGGTTTTTACGATTTTTTAATGATATGATTTAGTAAATAATTATAATAATATAAATTTTTCTATAAATTGTTAATAATATAATCTAGTAACACTAATTATGATAATATTTTTTTTATCAATGTAGTACAAATGGTCAAGCTTTCTTATTGACAAATTTAATACTGAATCGTATTACTACTATTACTGAACAATTATTATATTATAATATTATTAACTAATTTTTAACTACAGAGAAAGGGGAAAAGAAATCAAAACATATTTAAAAAGAAATCTTATACTTTAATTTTTAAACTTAATACATTTCTTTCTGGTATTGTGACCACCAGTTGTATAATTTAAGCACATTTTGTAACGCACAATTCTTAACATGTTTTCCACATCGTATAGTATTAGTAATATCTAGATTACGTAAAAAATGTATATTCGTAATCAGCATCAAGGATCTCAATGGTCAAATCATCGATATCCAGTATATCAGCCAGCCATTCATGTTTTTCATGTCCTTTAACGTATGCGACAGTCTTATTGTTTTCATTATCTTCCGCACCAATTACATTATAATGAAGCATTTCACCATGCTGTACAGAATTATTCTTCCCATTGCAATCCATGGTGATAAGCACTCAGCCAGGAAGCGCAATACTTTTCGGATATTGTCAAGAAATTCCATAGCATGTAACATGTAAAAATGTAATGAAAGAGAATAGCTCCTTTTTTCAACACCACCACTTCTTTCACGACAAATTTCTTTCCAACAATAAATCCTTGCAGATCCACAAACGTTGGTATGGTCATGGTGAACGACTTTTCGAGGTTGTGCTAAATCACAAAAAAATCTTGGTTTTTATCTCTTGTATTAAAAAGAGGGGGAGGGTATTTTCCTTTTAGCAATGTAATAATTTACAAAATCTTATGTTGGGCATTGGGGTGTATTCAATCACGCGATCGTATGATGAGACAATAAGTAGTAGTATTTGCGATTACATTCTCTTTGAATTCAAATTCTAATCGCACAGCCACGGTACCACTCCTGATGGATTTGTTTTGTCGCGAGCAGTCAATGATAACATGAGGACAACCGAAAGCAACATGAAGAAAGTTTTTCATGTTCAATAATGTTTCACGATTTTTCCAGGAAATTTAGTAATAAAATATACGGAAACGTACAAATCTATCATATAAAACAGCAGTTTTATATTTAAAATCTAGATTCAGATCATCATACGGATAAAAATCAAAGTTTAGATAAGGTTTTACGTTGGTTAATTTACAATGATTGAAGTAAGTTTAGTTGCTTTTACGATGTTTTTTTAGCAATTTGTAGAGCAAAGATCTAGGTTTTTCCAGCTGAGTCGCAATCTTGATAACCCACGAATGCTTTGTCATGTTTTGCAATAAAGAATACTCATACAAATCCCACGAACGGAAACTTATACTTAGATATTTTTCGCTTTCCAAGGTACACAGCATAAATAATTTATTGACTTCAACATAACGTGAGGCATTCACCATTGAATTTTAAATAATTCAAGTCGATTCAGTCGCTAGATCTCTCACAATGAAATTGTTGTTGTTGCGCAATCGTATCAAAATTAATTTGTGACGAGCGTTAATTATTACACGTAATCCTAGCAAAAACTCAACAACATAATGAGCAACACGCAAAAGTTAAAGTATCCGTCAGGTGTTATTAAACTTTTCGCATTATACTCAGACGGAAGTCCAGCATTATTCATAATTGTTGTATTGTCACTTGAGAACAATGCATAGTTCTTTAGAGTATTGGTTATTCATTACCGTAACATTTCTATTACGATCAATCTCTGCACCATCGAGTTCATATCGAATTTCGTCAAATATGATCGCCACATAATTACTTCCAATTATTGGCTGTTTTTGTTGATCTTTTTCCTTTAACATCAATCTAACTTCGACGTAGAGAACTTTCACACGATAATGTGTATAAATTCTGCTGTATGGCTATTCTTATCTCGTCGCTATGTCCAAATGTGGTGTTGACATACGGATTGTACGGATTGTGAAACTCGAACTTGATGATATGATTGTCAAAGATCGGCTCACCTTCAATATTCAAGATATGAACTGTTTGAGGTCATAAAGTCATAAAAAGTAAAAATTCTTTTCTTTTAATTAGCATAAATTGTCGGCGAACGTGTGTATAAAATAAGCCTTTGAATTCGTTTCTAGCGCGACCTCAATTTTCACAAGATCTATTATTTTGTCATTTTTTAACAAACAAAATCATTTTGTACACACACACCGATAAGAGCAACGGCTCATCGAATTTTCAAGAAAAATTTGATAGCGCGCGCGAGCACAGCGCTTAGACGCAAACGTCACGCGCGATCGCCAATCCCACGCGCGGATTTTCTGTCGCGCATGACTATTACGCCGAAACTTGAGAGAAATGAATCCGAGGCGCCAATCAATCTCATGTAACGAATGCCACGTTAAAAATTATAATTGTTGGCAAATCATTATTCGTCATTAACAAAAAGGAGGTCCAGTGCCACGGCAATATATGCGCCGATCGCCACCGCTCTCTCTCTCTCTCTCTTAGTACTCAGAGTCTCGTTGTTATTATATCGAAAATCGCCGTAAAAAACCGCCAAGTCGAAAACCGCTGTACGAAAATTCCTTCGAGAACCGCCGAGAAATCGCCGCGATTTTCGCTACCGAGAGAGGTAATTCGAAAAAAGATTGTGTATAAAAAATCTGCTGTAAGTTCTTCAATTTGTGCTGAGTTTATTTTAGTAAAGAATAAATTGAATTTGTGTTAAAGACAAAGAAACGTTGCTTTTCAAATTCTTGTGCGTTGAACCAGCCGTGTGCCGTCCTCTCGCTTTATTCTTTCTCGCGGTGCATTCGTGCACATCAACCATCTCAGATATTTCGTACAACAAGCCCAACAGATGTAAAAATTTATCGTTTGACACAGTAAGCTTCCTTCTACTGAACGATCGAATATTTTTATCCCTCTAGCAAAAATTATGTTTTTAGTCTGTTCCGCCTGCTCGTTCAGAACAAGCATTTCACGTTATTGTTGTCGTATAACATTATCGCTGTCGCCTCCGTACATGCAATCAAACGGTGATTTCTTCTCCACGAAAGTCAAGTAATTGTCCGTCTTGATCCACAATGCGAACAGTCAGATCTGTAATGTTCCGTACGATGATCGAAAGATAAATGATCTGTGTCGGTCTTTCCGATATCTTATATCGTGAAACACTTAATGAAAATTTATGTAGCGTGCGCACGGACTTATTGTTGCTGTATGCGCCCATGGTCACGTTGTATTCAATATGAATAATATTTAAGTTAATGATATTTATCGATACGTCTGTTTCGTACCACTGTTGCGGTTCCAGCACGCGATTCGATGAAAATCACAACAGCGATCTAATATTGTGAGGTTTGGCGAAATTTACTCAGTGAGCGCATTTGATCTCACACTTTATTGTATTGTTATTGGCATGAATAGTTAGTGGGTACTGTTCATCCTATTTGCGAAGCGTTTTTTTTCTTGCAACACCATTAGGATGAAATTATAGAATTGCGTCTTAAATACTTGTTTAAGTCACGTATTTTGTACGATCCCTCGGAATTTACTTGTCATCTTCGTCAAAGTAAAACTTATTATTCAATGAATTTACATTAGATATCGTGGTAGGTTTCAAAGTCCGTCAGACCGAACTCATAATCGCCATCGCTCAAATCTACGTTCTAGACATATTTGAATGAATATTGAGTTGCAAGAATAAAATGTCAATTCTTAAATTGATCGTCAACCGTCTGTAAAAAC
This sequence comes from Trachymyrmex septentrionalis, assembly GCF_001594115.1. Taxonomy (NCBI): domain Eukaryota; kingdom Metazoa; phylum Arthropoda; class Insecta; order Hymenoptera; family Formicidae; genus Trachymyrmex; species Trachymyrmex septentrionalis. The sequence goes on from NW_017306171.1 coordinate 807,665, forward strand.
TGTAGACGCAATTGTCTACAGTTACTTTGATCGTAACGTTGATAAGGCGTACAATTATACTTGACTTGCGTTACGTCCAAATATCGCATCAATTCCTTCAGTGATCGAAGATTGCCGAAACTATTAAAGTACGATTTCCCCACTTCGCGTATGCCACCTAATAATTACCTGGTCCATTAGCATTATCCAAATTTACGATACCACTCTCGTTTAGATACACTCCCCCTGTAGAGACTCTCCTTGATAGGGTAGTATGCATAAAAATATCTTTAAAGCATAGAAAACGTTTTGCCAGTTGTTGCAGTTGCATTGGTAGTTACTTCCTTCAGCATTTTTGGCAACTGTTTAATGTTTTTCTTTTTTAATCTTTTTTATATTTTCCGTTATGGCTCCTCGTCCACGCTTGTATGGAGCAAGGTAAACTCCATGACTTTCCACGGTTATGACGTTTCAATTCTTCTAACTGGCGTTCCGCAGTTTTATTATCGTTTATAGCTTTTGCGACTCCTGCCGCCCCGCTTTTCAACGAGCCGAAGATTCCAAATAGCAATAGTATAGGTAAGATATTTCCGCTTTTTGTCACTGGTATTCGTTTTTTGTCGGTTTTTTCTTTTTCGTTTTCAAGCCCATAACAATTTTTTCATTTTGGCTTTCATAGCCACCCAAACAACTGTGGCAGCAGCTCTCTCTCCAAGAGTCAAATCTTTCGCGATAATCCGTTTCGCGCGTCCTTAGCGAGTATTTTGTCAGCTACGTGTCGTTTTATGAGATCTTTGCTCCGCAAATAAGTTATGTTTAGTATGTTCGGGACACGCCGCGTCCAACGGATTAATGCCTCGATAGTCTCTAGTTAATCGCTTTTCTAAATGCGTATCTGGACCACAAAATTGATCCAGGACTATGATTTGATTAGAAATGCATTTATCGCGTGTTTTAAAAACCGTAGCCTTTTATAGTTGTTGACATTTGCAATAATTAATTATAAACGGCGCTGGACCATCAATATGCGATCGATGGCAGGGCATATTGTAATGTTTCAAGCACCGACGATGTTGCTGAACCTCTGAATCAGCCTTTATATGTTCCGGTTATCTGTCCCACAGTTGATCTATGTAATTCGTAAACTCTCGCAAAATAATTTTCAGTCTATATTCCAACTCTTTGGCGGTTAAATTATGTACACTATAGTTGTCCGGCACGATAAGAAGCATTTTGAGTACTGAGCGTTTTCGGTTTGCGAGATAGTAAAAATATCCGCTCTCGATGTCATTTTTTTCAATATTATCACTGTCGTGAAGGGAGAATATATGAAGTTCGTGCGACAATCCAGACGATCAAAGTGACTAATGTCGACAATAAAGTACAGATTGAAAAAGAAATATGCAAGTATGAAAACATACTGTTGATTTCTATATGCGGAATCATTCGTGGTCCATCGAGCTGCGGCAAAACGAACGTGTTGGTAAATTTGCTGGAAAGTCCACATGGCATACGTTTTTAGTATATGTATACTCAATGTCATTGCAACAGCCAAAATACCAATACTTGGAAAATTTATTAGCACCGATTTAAGAAATTGGTTATTTTACGTTCTGCAATAATAACGTAGTATCACCAAACAAGGCGTTTTCAAATTCCATTTTTGTTTTCGATAACGTGGCATGCGACAAGTAAAATCAGACAGTACTTTGCGATGGGCCGACACGTGAACATCGACTGTGTCAGACGTCGCAAAGATATCGAAGCATCTTATACGCGATCATGCAAATCTGTTGATCCTGTTCAAATAAGACGATATCAATACATGTGTACGATGATCATGTAAACACCGACATGTCTTACGAGAATTTCTACGAACTGTGTCGTTGCTTTCGGCAACAAAAGTATGGATTTGTAGTGATAAACAAAGACAGTGCGCTTACGAACGGACGATACAGAAAAGGATTTAATGAGTGCGATACCTTAACGTGGTTAGTCGTTGTCAATACATCAACTACACAACATTTCCTTTCGAATGTAACATGGATAATAGCAAAAAGTGATGGTTTCTGAATGGATAATTCATGGCTTTAATTAACACCATCGTCTAAAAAGTAACGTACAAAAAAATTGAACGTTACATCGGATTCTAATTATGCGTCGCCTGAACCACGCGAATTATCGTACAAACATTCGCACATTCCCTCAGTTGAAGATGTTTATAAAACGCCCAATTAACCGCTTGAAACGTTAGTTAAACAATCTTTGCAAACGCAGCAAATTCGTAAGGAGTTGCATAATCAATTGGGAGTACTTCGACAGAAATACGTAAACATGCTTCTCGATGGCAGAGAAAAGGCACAATAAAGTTTATGGCGTATACCTCAGCGAGAGCGATACTCGAGCAATGCTCGATAACAAATATTTCGATGTAGACACGAATGACTTTGTGATCGTAGATAGAGTGAAGTACAAAGGTATAAATGCTGATGTTTGACAAATTAATTTTTAAAAGAATCCCCGATGACACTATTTACACAGAGGATAATAAATTACCCTATTTAAGGTAATTGACGCAGCCATAATGCGGATAATCCAATATTGGGTAACAAAGGATACAAACATAAGAATATAATAACACCCTTAGTATCAGGTAAGATGCAAGTTGGAATGGGTATACTGCACGTCAGGAATCTAAACAACACATCAGGTAAAAGAGTTAGAAAAGATGTAATATCATGCACCATAATCCTAAATGACAATAAAATCGATTATGTTTATTGGGACAATCCTAATAAGCTAGTGGATCGTCTCCAATTGCTTGAGGCTTCGCGTCAGGCAGGTCACAACGCCCACGATAACAAAATATGGTCTATTATCGAGGAACTTCATAAAACTGGCTTTATAAATTGAACCGGGATACACAGTCATTTTAGTTAATATCGAAATGTCGATGAACAACGTTTTCGTAAGAACTTTGTAATATTTTACGCATTATATAGCAATAATCATAACATAACGTAACATGTCTGAGAAGAAAAGCCTCGAAAAGTGACGATTGGTGAAAGAACTGCACGTTTAAATTCATTCACCCAATTGTATACAGTAGCAAACGTTGGTACAGATGTGCTATGAACATTATCCAACTCGGCTTTGATTTCTTTCGGTATTAAACTTTTCATATGTAGATGTTTGATCACTGCACGAAACTCGTTCTTTCCATTTTGCAAAAAATACTAAGGTTGTTCGCTTTAATCGTCTACAGAAATAAAACCACACGATGAATTCCGCTCAAAATTTGAGAGTAATCAGCTGAAAAATTCTACTTGTCAAAAAGTAATGTCACATGACGCTGCAAGTGCCCTCTGACAGATTTTCTAAGAACTTATTAACTTGCCCTCGTATTTTTTGCAAAATGGAAAAAAATGTTTTGTGCAGTGATCAAACATCTACATATCAAAGGTTTAACGCCGAAAGAAATCAAAGCCGAGTTGGATAATGTTTATAACACATCTGTACCAGCGTTTGCGACTGTATATAATTAGGTAAATGAATTTTAACGCAGTCGTACAACCACATGTGATGCACCTCGTTCGGGACGTCCAATTAAGGCTGCTACGCCAGAAATCATCGATAAAGTCCACGATATTGTTTTAACTGTTCGACGAGTGAAAGTGCGCGAGCTTGTTGAGATCACAGACATATCACATGGCACAGTGATTTCAATTTTGCACTAACAATTGGGTATGAAAAAGCTATTGGCAAGATGGGTGTCGCGTTTGCTCACTGTGGACCATAAGCGCGACCGTGTGACGATTTCGAAACAATGTTTAGAGATATTTCAATGTAATCCAGATAAATTTTTGCGTCGATTCATTACTGTGGACGAAACATGGATCTATTACTTCACACCCGAGACGAAGGAACAGTCAAAACAATGGACTTCACCAGATGAATCAGTTCCGAAGAAGGCGAAGACCGTGAAGTCAGTCGAAAAGGTGATGGCCACAGTTTTTTGGGATGCACGAAGTGTAACTCATATCGATTTTCCGTCGAAGCAAACGATCAATAACGATTACTACGCAGCCTTATTGGACCGTTTCAACAACATTTTAAAGAAAAAACGTCCCCATTTGGCGAAGAAAAATGTGCTCTTTCATCAAGACAATGCACAGGTTTACACGTGCCCGGCACCGATGGCTAAATTCAACGAATTTCGCAACAAATTGCTTCCTCATTCAGCATATTCGCCAGATTTAACCTTCTGCGACTATTTCCTGTTTCCAAACCTGAAAAATAATAATTTGGAGGAAAGAGATTCACCACCAGAGAGCAGCTCATTGCCGAAACAGAGACTTATTTTGAATGGTTGGACAAATTATATTATTCGCACGGCTTGAAAAAGGTGAAGAATCGTTGGATCAAGTGTATCGAGCTGAAAGGAGACTATGTTGAGAAATAAAAATGAATCGATAAAAAAAATGTGTTTTATTATGTTTTCCTGAAAATTTATTGATTTGTCCTCGTATTTTGTATACTCCTGCGGAAGTGAATGGATATCTTTGATCTTTAGGATTTCTTAAGATTTATCCTATCTTTTTAGGTGGTTTACAGATAGTTCGGATATTGTGTTTGTTTAATATCCTACCAATCCAATCTGTTGTTCTTTTGACATATGGAAGAATGGATAGGATCCTTTTGTCTGATTGTGTGTCAGAGACCGTTTTCTTGTTTGCATGTTTATTGATTGTTTTGATTATGTCTTTTTTGTGGAAGTCTAGTTTTAAGTAGTTGAGTTCTGTCTGTAAATGTTCTTTATCAGAGATGGTGAAAGCTCTATGTAAAAGCAGTGGTTCTTTAATTCTCCTTCAAAATATTATACAAAACATTATCACAAAATTGCGTTATCTTGCTCAATTGAAGTGTTTTATCACGAAAAATTAAAATGTTAACCGTATAAAATGAAAAAATTTAATTTAAATAGAAAAATTTTTTTATGTAAAAACACTTGGCGCTGCTAGATCGCGATGTAATAACATAGTAATAAACAGTGAATGTAATATTTAGAATAATAAGAAAAATAAAAATGTAATATTTAGAAAATAACAAAAACAAGAAGCATATTGATAAGGAAAATTAAAATCATATTAAAAAATATGAATATTTAGAAAAATAAGAAAAATAAAAAGTATTCCCAATGAGAATTAAAGTATCAAGCATGTGTATACGAGTATATGCGATTAAGTTATAAAGACATGAATAATGATGAACATTGTGAATGCTATTAAGTTTAAGTCTAAGATAAATAAATTTAGACTTGTAAGATATACGTTATGAAAAATAAATAAATAGTAAACTTTATTTTTATTCAGTATAAAGTTCAGATTAAATTTATTACTTTTATTATTACTTTAGATTACTATTCGATCTAGTAACGCTAAGTGTTTTTACATGAAAAATTTTTCTATTTAAATTAAATGTTTTCATTTTATGCGGTTAATTTTTTAATTTTTTATGATAATACTTAACTTGAACAAGATAACGCAATTTTGTGTCGCAATAATATTTTATATAATATTTTAAAAGAGAATTAACTAAATAACCGCTTTAGTTGGAAAAAAAATGTCTTTGAATAAATTGTGATATAATAATTCCATTTAAGAGGAATTTAAATCATTTAGATTGGAATAGGAAGATCCTTCAATAAGATATACGTATTAGATTACATTGTATAAAAATTAAAGATAGTATCATTTGGATTAAGTAAATAATAATAAAAATAGTATCACTTGGATTTTATTTTTTATTTTGATAGTAGAATTTAACTTGGCGTCACAGTTGTTGATATCAAATTTTTATATAAATGATACATATTATTAGATTAATATTCATTATTTATTTAATTTGGCGTGGTATAAAGAAATGGGATTTAACTTTGCGCTAGTTCTTTGTTCCGGAATTATCGTTATATCTCTTTTCATATTCTCGGAGCAAGCAAACAGATCGTCGACACCAAGCGATCAAAACACGAGCATACCTCGATCCTGTGCTAATCACGCTGTTTGTCTCAAATGGCACGCGACCCCCCTTGCGCAAATCCAGAAAATCATCGATCGCGCACACGCTCCGTATGAGAATAGTGAGTTCGCCACCGGGTCCCGATCAATGTACATCAAATATCGCTCCTCGCTCTTAACGCATCTTCGCGAAAGTTAAGTGCGAACGAATCGAATTGTTGTCGCGTATCACCGCTGCCTACTATCACATAACGTGATCGGTATACGCGAACGTGAGACCGTTCAATGCGCGAGACTTACCGGCGTTTCCGACGAGATTTGCCGGTCTCGTCACTGCTCGCAATACACACTTTTTCGAACGCGAAATTACTCAACGTCGTACCAAGTACAAATTACCTGTGCACGCATCGAACCGAACGTTTCAATTGCCACAATATTATTACTACGAGCATCGCTTACCGCCCGCTTCAAACAAATCTGAATTCAACTCTATAATAAAATCTAACTTATTACAATTAAGAGAGTCATCGTTTATTACACGCCGCCTTGGCGAGCGAGCCTTCCATACAAGATGACACCAGCCACCCGTCACAAAACATTCTTGATATCAAATCTTTTAAAGGAATGATACATATCATTAAAGTTAATATTATTTATATAATTTAGTATCCGAATTATAGAATTTAACAATTGGCTTGCTGCCAATTCTTTTTTACGAATACTACATAAAATTTTGAGGAATTTCACGTAGCGCCAATTTTGTTGATATCAAATCTTTTATACATATCATTAAAGTTAAGTAAATAACAAGAGATAGTATCATTTGTGTTTTACTTTTTAATTTGATAGAATTTAATTTGGTTAAGATTGTAGCATCTGGATTTCAATTTTTTATTTTATACATTAATTTTTTTCGAAGAGTAATAATAATTTTTGACAGAGAATTAAAGTTGCCATTACTTAGGTTGGAATAAGAAGACCTTCAATAAGAATATATCCTTAAAGAAAAATTAAAACTGCTCTTAATTGGGTTGAATACTTAGTATTATATACAAAGAGCCAGTTTCACTAACTCCATTAAGCCGAAAATGATTAACTGCCAACCATAAGTGGTCAATTCCACTAAACAGCAAACACAAACACAATTAGTCAGTTTCACGGCCAATTAAGTAATTGGCGTTAGTGAAACCGGCCCAAATGATTCTTCACAAAAAGCATGCATGCTTAGCGGTTTTTTTATTTTTTTTTTAAATATAAATAGGTTTTTTTTAATTATAGATAAGTGTGTATAAATAACAAGAAACAGTATCATTTGTGTTTTATTTTATAATTTGATATAACTTAACTTGATTAGTTAAGATTGTAGCATCTGGGTTTTAATTTTTCATTGGATACATTCAATTATTTGAAGAGTAATAATTTTTGACAGAGAATTAAAGTTGCCATTACTTGGATTGGAATAAGAAGACCTTCAATATGAATATCCTTGAAAAAAAATTAAAATTACTATTAATTAGATCGGATATTTAGGTTTTATTCAAGAAACACGTATTGTTAGCACCTTTTTAATTTTTTTTTAAAAAGATTTTCTATTACATTAAAAAGTGATTTTATAAAAGAAAGAGGGATATTTGAATATGGACATACATCATATCCGATTATAAGTCTTTATAAACATTTATATATATTAATGTATGAAAAATTGTTTACCAGGTGTTGAAACACAACGCAAACAAACCTTGTGTAAATGTATATATACATATATATATATATATATATATATATACATATATAAACATATATATACATATATACATACATATATATATATATATATACAAGATGATTCAAAAAAATCCCTTGTCCTTGCACAAACGTGTTCCTGACTGAATTCTAAGACGACTTTTCCTTTACGAAAATTTTATACAACGCTTATTTTTTGAGTTCTAAAAGGATAAAGTTATCGAATCACAGGTCGCGTAGACAAGGTAAGCAGGGGCGGCGCCCGGCGCACCGTCTGACGCGAGCGACAAAGGGCACTTGTTGCAATCAGCTGTCTAAGGACAAAGAGTTATTCTATTTCACATAATAAACACTCACACATGCGCGCATGCACAAACATCGATACGCTGGCCAGCAAGATCTCCGGACCTCAATCCATTGGATTTTTTCTTGTGGGGATACTGCAAGGAAAAAATTTATAGACAACTTCCCAAGGACGTGGAAGAATTAAATAACAAGCTACACGATGGTATTTGGTCCACCGACAACGACGTTATGGAAAGAATTCAGGAAAATTTATTGAGACGGATGAGAGCTTGCGTCACAATGGACAGTGGACACTTCGAGCATTTACTATAAAAAAGAAAATTGTTCACAACAATTAATAATTAATCTACTCTTTTTAGGGCAACCAAATATTTCATTTCGAGGAATATTCTTTTAGTTTGCAAATAATTAAATTTAAAAAATTATAATTTAATTTTTGATATAATATTAAATTTAATATTTCAAAGTTGAATAATTCTAAATTATTCAATATTAGTAAACATTGCCAAAAGTAATTATGATAATGAACACGATTGACAATCTGACATTGACTACAAACATGCTGTAATCAATGTAGCCTCTAGTCGCATCTTTACTTACCAACAATTACAAGCGGCCGATAAATCAGATTTCTATTATGTTACTCTTAATTCTATCCGTAAAACCTAACCTTCTTGATTATGTCGTCAAGCTCAGGTTTCGCGTCGAATCACGTCGGGTTGTGTATGTGTGTGTCTTGTGTATAACGCAATTCTTGTTCTTAATTTCAAGTTAAATAATTAATCGGTACTAATTAAGAATAGTAAGTCGATAGAATAGTTCGTAAATAGTTCTTCGTAAATGATACATGTGCTATCGACTCGGTTATTGATCAAGTGCGTGAGTAAATCAGTGATGAAAGTGTTACAGTTTTTCAGATATTATTTTTAAAAGAAAAACAAACTCCTGTTTCATTACTTGAAACGTAAATTTATCACACGGGAACGTGAAGAGTCTTTGCATTACTTCTTCACGATTGTAACGCGAGTCGAAATTTTAATTCGACTTTGAAGCTCTTCCAACTTCAATTAAAACTTTATAAACCTTTTGATATTTGAATAATCAAATAGGATTTGTTTTAACATTACTTAATCTACAGCTTCTATTCAGAAAACTTCTTTTAAACCTGAAAATAAAAAATTTTTCAATAACTGCCATTTACAGGCTCAACGTAAGAACTCAATTCATTAGATTAGAACCTATTATAAATCTAGAGTCTACATACGTCCTAAAAGTATGATTCAAAGTAGAAGCAAAATTTCAATTCGGGCGAAATTTATCTGTCAAGTAAGGACGGTATAGCAAACAGACGGTATAGAAGACAGCGAATAAGAGGTAAGAGAGGGAGAGAGAGAGAGAGAGAGAGAGGGAGGGAGGGAGAGAAAGAGAGTGTTTGTTTGTGCACGCGCGCGTGTGTGAGCGTTTATTATGTAAAATAGAATAACTCTTTATCCTTAGACAGCTGATTGCAACAAGTGCCCTTTGTCGCTTGCGTCAGACGGTGCGCCCGGCGCCGCCCCTGCTTACCTTCTATACGTGACCTGTGATTCGATAACTTTATCCTTTAATAACTCAAAAAATAAGCGTTGTATAAAATTTTCGTAAAGGAAAAGTCGTCTTAGAATTCAGTCCGGAACACGTCTGTGCAAGGACAAGGGATTTTTCTGAATCACCCTGTATATATATACATATACGAGGGTCGTTCGAAAAGTCCGTGCAAAGTCACTGCTGATGGCACTACTGGCGCGTATCAAGGTTAGATTTAGTTAGTAGCATCTCTTGGAGGAACACACACCAAGTTACAGCCAGATCGGTCTATTTGTTTGTGTTTGGCATTCATTTGAATCGAGGAAGTCGAGGGGGGTTTGTTTCTGCAATCACGTCCTCGTTTCCATAAAATCTTTTTCCCGCCAGCCATTTCTTCATATTGGGGAACAAATAGTAGTCCGAGGGAGCCAAGTCTGGAGAATAGGGGGGATGTGAGACGAGTTGGAACCCTAATTCCATTAATTTTGCGACCACAACTGCTGAGGTGTGAGCTGGTGCGTTATTGAAAATCACTCGACTTCCTCGATTCAAATGAATGCCTCCTCGAAACAAATAGACCGATCTGGCTGTAACTTGGTGTGTGTTCCTCCAAGAGATGCTACTAACTAAATCTAACCTTGATACGCGCCAGTAGTGCCATCAGCAGTGACTTTGCACGGACTTTTCAAACGACCCTCGTATATATAATTTTAATAAATAGTAGTATAATAAAAATGTATAGAAACGTATTATATATAAGTTATATATTCTTCTCAGGCGTATATACTTGCGGTTTTATTTCCGTACAGATTGTTTCATTGACCTTTTCTATTCTCTCAATTCGTTCTATAATTCTATTCTTGCTTTTTTACGCGATGATAGCCCGATTAACCTCTGTTACTGATCATTGTGTCGTCTACAGGAATAATAATTGTAGTATTTAATAGTGCAAACATTTCTATCTCTGTCTGAAAATAGACAGGATAATATAAGCAGAATAATCAATGAACAGGGCCACGCCAATTTAAACAAAAAAAATTTTTTAATTCATCAAAGAATAACAGTTTAAAATTCAGCATTAATGTTCTGGCATTACATTTCAGAGTTCTATAGTTTTAAAAATCTTTGTGATATTGCTGAATTTCATAATTGCACTTAGTACTCAATTTTTTCAATTAATTTGAACGATTTAACTTCAATTAGCAGTTGTATGGTAAATGGAACATGAAGCGTGTATACATCTTTTTTACATTGAATTCACTGTACCAATCTATTGTATATTTGAGAAAAAATTTACGGTATAATAGACCTTATATGATTATTATGTGACTTATGAATTCGACATCAAATTCCGATTTGAAGCTGTTTGTATATAGCATGTTTCCTATTGTAATTTCTCTTGTCAGCATGCAAATACAACATGCGCTTTTTATATTTTAATTTGTGAACATCTTGCGTAGTTATCGGTAATATTTTTTAATTTATTATTTAACATTGAAAATGACCCGATAGGTGTCGAAACGTTTGTGCAAAATTTAAATTGTTGATAAAAATAGTTTTCTGACTAATAACTTGAGTAGTTTATACCCTATATTATATTATTTAAGAAAATTTTTATCAAATAACAGAACATTAAATTTCTATAAAATGTCACTTTGTTTGAAATATGCAAATGAAATAATTAAAAATATTTTTCGTATCGTGTTCTACCGTATTCTACTTTTGGATTGGCATCCTCAAAAATTTAATTAACAATCTTGATTTTTCTGTGTGCTATAACCACCAATCTTAAACGATTTCTTAAATATTCTTGAAACTTCCACAGATGCTTTCTGTATAAAAATTATGCGTTTTGCGGGTTTTCTCCGTGTCCAAATCCATTCTTGAAATCCCATGCTTGAAATACTTTCCAAGGAAGTATAGAGAAGCCATAGAGATACAGAAACATCCTAACAATCTAAATAGAGATAATGGCTACAACATAAATAAGATATGGAAGGCCATTCTCCCGGTTATTGAGGACTGACCGATTCGTCCTCTCCTCTTTCTCCTCCCTTTCCCCTCACTCACAATTCTCTTCTTTCCCCCCACCACTCCAACAAGTAGTATAAAAAGGAACGGCCCAGAGGAACAGCTCAGTATCAGGCTGCTCTTCGCTCTGATGAAGTAGACTGCAAGGTTCACGAAACGTTAGCATTTCAAAAATGGATTTAGACACGGAGAAAACCCGCGAAACGCATAACTTTTATACGATTTCTTAAATCTTGTACCTCATGTACTTAAGCAAAAGTTCCAATTGGATAAATTAGCTAAGCTTCATTTAAGTTTCATTTGAGCTATTATATAAGCTTTAAACATCAGTTTCATTTTTGTATGAATAAATGACATATTAGAATTGAAATAATTTACACTACATATACTATTCATATTAATTATTAATTTTAACATTTATGTCAATACAAATTAATGCTAGAGAATGATTTAAGAGAACTTACTTTTTGATTTCTTCAAGAAGAGAGATTCCCACATAAGGCTGATTTAGCTTTATCCATTTATATATTAGGGTGCCTTTTCATGCGACGCTGAAACGCTCATTTTCTAGCGTTAACAAATATCGAACCTAATTTTGTAATCTGTAGAGAGGAGGCAATAGATTTCTGCCATGTATCACTATGTGTTATTTATTTTGAAACTTAAAGTTCAACATGTTTAATTATTCACATAATATTATTTAGAATAAAATCTTAATAAAATATATTCATTCAACGCGTTTTTATTCAAAATGAAAGAATCTAGCAAAAAAAGGACGGTCGGCTTTGTGAATCAAGTTATTAAGCGTTAAAGTTGGAGACTTTAGAGGTTAATATATCTATCATCCCGACTCAATATAGCGCTATGTATACGAGGTCTGTTCAAAAAGTATCGAGAATTTTGTGTTTTTTTCAAAAATTATTTATTTATTCATGAATATCTATTTTGTCCCTTTCAAAGTAATCCCCATCAGATATTATACACTTGTGCCAACGTTTTTTCCAATCCTCGAAGCACTTCAAAAAATTATTTTTTGTGATCTTGTTCAGCTCCTCCTCCGTCTTTATCTCCTCAATCGTAGCGTAGCGTCGTCCTTTCATGGGCCTCTTCAGTTTCGGGAAAAAGAAAAAGTCACAAGGGGCCAGATCTGGGGAATACGGTGGCTGCGACATCATTAGTGTGTTGTTTTTGGTCAAAAATTGCAATGTTAATGCGATGCTGTTTTTGGTCGAAATTGAGCAATTTTGGTACGAATTTCGCGGCGACCCGTCTCATGCCCAAATCATTGATAAAAATCGAATGGCACGAGCCAATCGATATGTTTAGGTCCTCAGCAACCTCTCTAACGGTGATTCGACGATTGGCCAATACTATTTTCTTCACTTCATCAATGTTTTCGTCTGTTGTTGACGTGCTCGGGCGTCCGGCACGCTCTTCGTCGTTCACATCTTCTCGGCCCTCTGAGAACATTTTGTACCACCGATAAACGTTGCTTCGGTCCAAGGTAGCTTCACCATATGCCACAGTTAACATTCGGAATGCGTCCGCGCACTTAATTTTGTTTTTCACACAAAATTTGATACAGATTCTTTGATCCATTTTTTGGAATAGGCAAAAATCGAAGACGAGCCAAAACACGTGCAAGCAAAGCAGCTGTCAAAAATTAACTGAACATGGCCGAAAAATTATCAAAATGGCCGAACTTGTCGGCATAAGTGAGAGACATGAGTACCAACATAACGCCACAAAAAATCGAAAATCGAATATACGTAACCCGCGGAAATTCAAAATTCGCGATACTTTTTGAACAGACCTCGTATGTTCTGCTTTATATAAATTTACTTTAAAAACACATTCACTGCTTTAAAAACACAAATTCATTGCTTTAAACACACAAATTCTTTGCATTAGCAAGTTTTAAAGTAGTGAATTTGTGTCTGTAAAGCAGACAATTTGTTTTTAAAACATATAATATATAAAAAGGCGAAAATGTAAATCAAAATCAAAATGAGTACACAAAATGAAGACAGATCAATCCTCAGGAATTTAGTTTCCTATGTCCCACGGAGGGGAACTTGCAGATGCAATCAATACGAGCCAATGATAAACACTATTCCAGTGGATCTAATGAAAGTGATCTATGGCAAGGCTCTTGTGATTGTTCAACGCTAATTGCGCATTCCGGAAATTCCGCATGGGACTGGATCTTCAGAGTGCGTTCCCATGGAATGCGGACTGCGGATATATGGAACTGCGGAACGTTCGTAATTGGTTGTGGCTTCATTCCGCCGTTTTCTTTGCGCAAATTTATTGGCCGCAGCACAGACTCTTGCATAACGCATAATGCATAGTGTATAAAGGAATCAACCAATCAAAATTCTTCTTTTCCATGAAATGGGAGGAATGGAAAGATTTTGATTAGTTGATTTGCTTATGCACTATACGTTATGCGTCATGCAAAAGTCTGTGTTGCGGCCTTATTTCTTTTGCAGATTCCGCTGATGCGTATACAACCGGTCACAGAAAGGTTGCAACACTTTTTTTTCAATGGGTTTTGGAATGCAGCTTGCTCACAGAGTGAGTTTTGGTTCTTATTTGCAGATCCATGAGTAAGAAACAATCACTCGGAGAGCAAACTACGTTCCGAAAGAAACCCCATCGGCTGTACACGCAAGCATCAACGGAATCTGCAAAAGAAATAAGGCTGATTAGCTGTACATGTACAATATGTATTCAAAACTAACTTTTAACCTCGTTAAATTTAAACGGAGAAAACTACCTCCTACAAGCGTATAATTAAGCCCTGCGCACAATAGAAGGAATAAGAAATTAAGAATGAAGAATAAACAATTTCAACCTATCAAAAATCAGAATATACGGTTTCTGATAGGTTGAAATTGTTCATTTTTTATTCCTAATTCCTTATTCTTTCTATTGTGCGCAGGGTCTTAATCAACATGCTGAGGCGTGCTTGGATTCTCATCTGGGTGTTATCCGGATGCTATGTCATCTTCATTTAACATTCAGTAAATAACAAAAATAGAGTGATACCTGAGTAGCACTCGGATGGAAATTTGAATATAATCCTAAAGGTAATTAATCTCTAGATAAATATGGAGGTCAATATGACCAAAACATGAATGCCGTATAGTATACAGAAAGACAAAAATGTAAATCAAAATTAAAATGAGTATACAAAACACATTCGACAATGTCTTTGTATGTGTTCGTTGAGGAAAATAAGGAATTTACGAAGTTTGGCCGTGTCTCCATATCACAAATGTGTCGTCTACATAACAGAACCAAACTTCTGGTTTTTTGGATATTTTTCTGAGGGTCACTTTCTCAAAATGTTTCATGAAGATGTCGGCGATTACAGGAGAAATAGGAGAGCCGTTGCCGCTCCTGAAGTTTGTTCATAAAATTGGTTGTTATAGGAGAAATAAGTGGTTGTTAAGCAATGCTTTATTAGCAGGATGAAGTTGGAGAGGACTTCATATATGGCCTTTATTATGTTTAATGTGTCTTTTATTGGGACTTGTGTGAAAAGGGATTCTACATCGAAACTTAGAAGCAGATCTGTGGGACGTAGTCGAATTTTTTGGATCTTTTATATGAAGTTCGTTGAGTTGGTTATGTGTGATTCAGATTTTCCAGTGAGGGGTTGTAGTGTTTGTGCTAGAAAGTGAAATAAGTTATACGAGGGTGGTCCCAGAAGTACCCGACCTGACGTACAAATGGCGGTTGTTGTATTAAAAAAATCACTGTAGGAGAAAGCACCAACTTTCTAAAGCTTAACTATGAAGTTTGAAGACGCTACGTTGTTCAGTATTTGTTTGACAGCCATCCATAGTGGACGATCTCGGTAAATTTGCAAAGATGGAAAAAATTGGTCATCGTTATGTGATACAATACTTTCATTTGAAAGGTCTTAGCCCAACCAATATCAAAGCCGAGCTGGATTCTACTCTGGAGGAGTCTGCTCCTTCGTTTACAACAGTAAAATATTGGGTGGCAGAGTTTAAACGAGGCCGTACGAGCTGCGAAGACGAACATCGCAGTGGTCGACCAAGTGAGGTGGCCATTCCAGAAATGGTGAAGAAAATCCACAAAATGGTATTGGGTGACCGTCGATTGAAAGTGCGCGAGCTAGCAGACATGGTAAACATTTCAAAAAGTGCTGTACATCGCATATTGGCTGAAAATTTGGAGATGAGAAAGCTGTGCGCAAGGTGGGTGCCGCGCTTGCTCACAATCGAACAAAAGCAGCGTTGAGAGGATGTTGAGTTAAAGTTCGAATTGCTTCCCCACGCACCCTATTCGCCAGATTTAGCCCCCTCGGATTATTTTCTCTTTCCAAACTTGAAAAAATGGCTCGGTGGTAGAAGATTTACCAACAATGAAGAGGTGGAGTCTGCGGTTAATGGCTATTTTGAGGAGTTCAACGGTTCTTACTATAAACAGGCCATCGAAGCTATTGAACATCGCTGGGAAAAGTGTATCGAGCTAAAAGGAGACTATGTTGAGAAATAAAGATATTTTTTCCGAAATTTTTTGTGTTTTCTTTGTTAGGTCGGGTACTTCTGGGACCACCCTCGTATGTTGGGGAGTGTATGACAATCGATCTGAAGGGAATATTTGGTTTGTGTACTTTTGGTAGTCTCTATAGTTTTGATGGGAGAGGATTTGTAAGTTTTAATGTTGATTTGGTTTTACTAGAAATGTTGCTTTTTTTCCACTAGGATCTTGATATTCTGTGCAATTGTATTAGTTGGATCTTTGTCAAGCTTTTTGTATGCTTTGTCCGAGAGAAGGTTCTTTATCTTTTTCTTATAGTCTGATGTGTTCATGATTACTATCATGTTGTCTTTGTCGGCTGGAAACACGATGATGTCTGTGTCCCTGTTCAGGATTTGAAGGGTCAATCGCTCTTGTCTAGTGATGTTTGATGGAGAGGGTTTGGCTTTGGAAAGGATATTACTTATCTGTGGATATTATCTGCTTGTTTGGGAGTCGGTAGATGGTTGACTCTATTTGACTGATAATCTCTTCCTTTAAAATCTTTTTAGGTGCCATGCACCTAAGTTGCAAAATTTAAAGCCTTTGGCAAGCGCAGATATAGTGTCTTGAAACAGATCTTTGTTGGATAGATTCTTGACATTAAGTAGAGAGGATTGTGGATTTATGTGAGGGATAAGGTTTATGTATTTTTGTTTCTGTCTTTTAGAGGATTGTGTGTGGGTCTTCATGGCTTGTTCGTATGTAATGCGATCTAGGGTTTGCCAGATATCATGCCGCAACGTGGCGGATAGGAACAGGTGGAATTTAAAGGTTAGGTTTTATGGGAAATTTGGACTATTTGTGTGTAAACTTGAGAAGTGTATGCGTTCTTTGAAGATGAGGCTAATTTTATGAAGAAGGTTTTTGGATTTTGGAGTTTATTGGTGGTTCTTGAGTTGTAGGAACTTTGGGATGATGTTATTAGGTAGTAAACTTAGTTTCCACGGTTTTTTTGCTTAAAAAACTCACTTATCTTGATATCAAAAGCAAAAAAATACATCAATCAAAGTATTTGCCCTCGCTAGCTATACATTTTTCCCATCTTTGTGGCAATAAGTGGATTCCGCGACAATATAATGATTGGTCTTTTGAAGCAATTTATTCATCGATCCATCTTCGCATATCTTCATAATTTCTGAAGTGTATACCATCAAACCGTGCTGCATCGATCGGAACAAATAATAGTCTGAAAGAGCTAAGTCTGGTGAATACGCTGGATGCGGGAGAACTTTCCATTCGAGCTGCATCAATGTTTCTTTGACGGCTTTTGCAACGTGTGCGAAAGCATAACTTTGCGTCGATTGCTGGATACTGCTGGCCTTTTTTCCAACAATGCTTTGTTCAGACGGTTTAATTGATATCGATCTCCCGTGATACTTTCGTTTGATTTGAGTAGTAAGCACTCGCAGTAATATTTATTTATTTCAGTAATATTTAGATATTTCACTTCGATGTAGATATTGATAGTTGGCCAGGATCCACTCATGATTTTTTGTGTTCGGGATTATTAAAATAGATCCACTTTTCATCGCCAGTCACAATGCGCCACAAAAAACTCTTTTTTCTATCTAGCGAGAAGAGAAATAGAGATATTTAAGATGTTGCGACTCGCAATAGCATTTTTGGTTGTTTAATAACAAAAAAAATGGCACTGTTCGCTTAAATGAATCTTTTCGCACTGAATTTTATTGTCAAATCTAATCTCTAAAATGCAGCCAACTTCAGATGTCAAAGTAAATTACAATTAGTGTCATCTAAATGTCAGCCGCGGAAACTAAGTTTAATACTTAATATTATCCTTGCAGTGCTTTAGAAATGCCAAGTTTGATAGTTTCTTGATTAGGAAAGACCTGAGTGCTTTGCTGAAAGTTTACTTTAGCAAGGATACTCTCTCCCTCTAGATATCCTCTAGAAGTATTTGATAATATTCTTGAGATTTCCACGGGTTCTTTCTATAAAATATAAAATGAATTTATAATAATATTTTATAATGTTCCCATGACAGCGTTTCTGTAGAATCTGGTACAGTATACCGCTTATCATCGTAAGGACTTAGAGCAATTTCGTTTCGGATACTGTATACACGTCATGCAATTTAAATCTTTGCTGCAAGATTGCTGTCGCTTCATTTCAATTTCGTTATGTAAATATTGCGTGTAATCATCAAATGTTATTGATCTCGCTATAAACATCGCATTTGCCTTTTGCCTTTTTTCGTATCCTTCTTTCCATAGACGCGCAAGGCGTACATTTTCGTTCTAAACGACGAATTCAGTCATGATCGTACCATTGTTTTCATCTTTCATCAAGCCAGGAACTTTTTTATTTACTAGCTGAATGTCGAAAGCATTGTCGATCGTGTAATCGCTCGTATCGAATCTATTGATATCACGTTTCATAATATCGTATATGTCGTCACATTTGATATGATAAATTAGACTGTCCGTGTCAGTGTATATAACTTTACAATTTTCGCGAAACAGCAACATATACTCGTGGTGAAATTCATAGAAACACGTTTTAGATATATTATATTGAGGATGCATATACCTACATATATCGATTTGTCGAACTTCTCCTCGAGTTTCCGCATTTCTATTGCGACCAAATTCTCGGAAAAACGCTTCTACTGTGAAAGTTTGGTTTCGCGATCATTACCTCTACACCGTATCTCCCGTCCCAAGTTACGAGTCGCACATCAACATGGTTCGCACATTCTCCATAGTCTTGCCGAAAATCGCGTTGTTCGTTTATTTGAATAAGTTTTTTTCGAACTTATTCTTTACTAAAATTCTAAAATTTATATTGAATTGGATGCACCCGCGAAGCCACGAAGATTGTGCGAATTGTAATATGCGATGGATCTTTGTAATGCGGAGACCGTGATGAGTATATTGCTGCAGATAATGTATGATGTAATATTTTTTATCAGTGTCGCGAGGAGTTTCTTCTCTCGCTTGCAGGTGGTTTCTCGCGCGTTAGACAAAACGGTAGATCGGAATGCGCATCATGGAGATGTTGCGGATACTCCAAGTCCACCTCGAGAACATAACCCGTCGGTGAATTTATCGCGATGGTCGTAACGTCAAAATTGTCTACGTCGTCGACCAGCTAAAATCAGCATATGACAAGGGTTGACACATTGCCCAATTCTACAGGTTGTTAACGTAAAAATACGTTGTTAACATCAGATACGTTGATGGTTTCGATGGAATGTATGACTGCATGTACTTGTTGTTGGCTTGCGCATACCTGTTTGAACATTGACTCAGACCGCCACATATATTACGTTTGATGAATAGAACCATGTCAACATTAGTAAGAAGTTCGAACTTGACGCGAATATGTTTCAATATCGCGTTCCACCCACATAAAACTCAATAGTATATAATAATACCCGAGATCGAGTCTATAACTGGTGATGCAACACTATCCCAAAAATTCTCAAATATATTGACCAACAACAATACATCTGTTTTTAAATATAGATCACTGTACTCATCGAGTGTTTGGATGGAGAACCGTTGCCATACGTTCATAGCGTGCACGTAATCGCTCTCGGATCGCTACGGCATCATCTATCAGCGAACTATAAAATAATTCGCGCGATGGTAATTCGGTTTCCTTAAATTTTTCGATGTAGTCAATGTACTCATACAGAAATCTGGAGACACTAGTAGTGTCTCGGCACTAAGCTATGGCGCGAGTCACGGACGTCCCCCCTTTACACGAACCGGAGAATTGCATCAGATCGAGATTATCAGAAACTCAAT
This sequence comes from Trachymyrmex septentrionalis, assembly GCF_001594115.1. NCBI lineage: Eukaryota > Metazoa > Arthropoda > Insecta > Hymenoptera > Formicidae > Trachymyrmex > Trachymyrmex septentrionalis. The sequence continues at coordinate 827,640 of NW_017306171.1, forward strand.
AAAGACTGAACCAATCAAGTTCTAAGTGTGCTTAATCAATTGCAACCGCTCGAAATATATAATAAAAGTGTTTTTATTTTTTCTGTACGTACCCTATAAGCGGAGATATCGCAACGCAAAGATCCAAACTGTCACTTTTTCAAATTCAGATTAAGATACGTCATCGTCGACCGCATTCCATACGTTCCATTCGTTACGTATCCTGATATTCTTTATGCAAGGAGCGCTAGTTTCGTGTCCATCTGACATTCTTTACGCAAGGAGCGCCAGTGATAAGGAGCGAGAGTGAAGACGAGACAGCGAGCTCCTTCTCATACTAATTACTTGTTTCAAGCGACCGAAAATGCTTTCTCGGCAATCTCAGCCACTCGGCAGCCCTAGGCATTAATAAGAAGCGGAGAGCATTCTAAATAACATATAAGTTTTAATAAATTGTAGTAATAGTGTATCCTTCCTATTAATCCAGAATAGTATAAATCATGTTAAAACGCAACAGTTTGCGAGATATTTAATTGTTTACAATTTTTTATACGCGTTATATAATATACCTCTTCTTCATAAACTCGAGTAGCAAGAATAGTTTAGTAGAAGTAGAATTTTACTGGAAAAAAATTATAAACCAGCATTTCTTTTCACGAAAGTCTCGAAAGGCCATCGGAAAAAATGCGTACGTTTGAGACTCAAGACTTGTGAAGAAAATATGCAAAAAAAATCGAATAATTGCAAAAAGCATGTTTTTCGCTTATAAAACGAAAAATATTGATTATATAAAAAAAATTTGGTATAAAAATGTAGGATTCGAAATATCTACAAAATGAGACATGGAACATTAAAATTGATTTATTAGTTCAGAAAAAAAAAATAAAAAACACTGAAAAAGGCCTTTTTTCACTCGCTTTCTGTTGAGATTTAAACGCAAAGAAATGAAATTCTCGTAAAATGTAGCCCTCATAATGACGAACAAATCTAGCCCTAAACAAGTCTGAAATGTTCATTAATTTTTGCAAAAAGCCATTTATTCACTAAAAATCTGTCTACAGAAAACTTAATTTCTTTATCTTTGATCAATTGTGCGCAGCAATTTACAGGGGTGATTTTTCTTTTTCAAGAGTTGCATTATCACGTACATTTAACAAAACGATTTTTTGCAGTTAAACTGTTATAAAACGACTTCAGAAAGTGAGTATCTTTTTCCATATAAAAAAATGGAAATAATTTCGTTAAAAAGGTTAAATGAAAAGGAGCATACAGCCACACTTTTAAATACCTAGCGCTTTCCCGGTCCTAGTGTTAAGATGTTGAACTACTATCCAATATACATTCAATTAAATTGAATTAATATTTCAGAATTAATTGAGAACCGATAAATCATCGGATTCACACAATCATTCTGATAATCCCCCCAAATTCACCCAAATATTAAAAAACTGTAATAAACTTATTGCGAAAAATATTGCCTCGGCCGGGAGTCGAACCCGGATCTCTTGCGCATTCCGTGCGAGTGTCCTGAGCCTTTAGACTACCGAGACCTTAGCAACACTCTTCGCAATAACAATATGTATAGAGAGATTTTAAAACACAACATACTGCTCGTGTAAGATAAATTTTAAATATTAGAAAGTGGCTTTAATTGTTACAAAGGTTAAATGAAAAGGAGCATACAGCCACACTTTTAAATACCTAGCGCCTTCCCGGTCCTAGTGTTAAGATGTTGAACTACTATCCAATATACTAATTCTAATATTCATTCTAATTCAATATACTATTTCTAATATTTAAAATTTAATTTCGTTAATATGCATCATATCAAATAGCCGTGTGAAGCATTCGAAATCTAATATTTTTCTACGAATTTAAAAAAAAATTACTCTCCAATTATTAGAAAACGAGATAATAATTTTTTTTTTCAAAAAATCACTGTGGCTCTAGTTTTTAAGATTAAGAGTTCCGTCTGGCATCAATGTATCAAGGAAGAATTTTTTTCCATACTATCAATATCTTTCGTTTTATAAGCGAAAAACGTGCTTTTTGTAACTATTCGATTTTTTTGCATATTTGCACAAGATTCACTCTCAAAACCTTTATTCTTCAAACTCTCGTAACGAACTCTATCGCTTCTACAAAAGAATCATTATATATCTTCTCTCTTCGGCGTCACTGTCACGATTCAACCAATCCCGAGAGAGTATTGGTGACAGGCCAATTGCAAGACACGGCTAATCGTGTGCGACGATGGCGAATTGATCGGAACGCCGCCAGTATGAGGCGTGAAAACTAAACTTATATTTCATGACTAAAGTGCTATCTTACAACTTAGGCCATTCTGAAAAGAGTGTTCGTCCTCAAACATAAATTGAAAGTACAATAAAGTGTAACCACCGCTGAGGTACATAAAATTAATAAGTAACATAAAATTGATATAAAATAGACTTAGAATAATCGTCCAGCTAAAATAAACAAAGATCATTAATAGTTATGTCGAAACAAATTGTAAAAATGTTCTTTCAAACGAAAATATATCTTTGTTAAATAGATTTCTTATATACATTCAGACTTAACAATAACTTTATAATTAATCGTTTAGGTCTAACAGTCTTTAATGGTGATACCGATACAAACTGTCTAAGGAGAAACAGGTTTGATCAGGTTTTAAGCCGATCTGACAACAAATTAAAGTTATAAAAATTCTGTGACCTGTTAAATCCTGGTTAACGTCCTGTATGACATATCTATTCTTATTTTGTACTTTAGTAACCATATATAGTGGTTTATAAACCAGCTTTTAACTTTTGACTTTCACCGGATTTTTATGATAATATCTTTGATGAGTACGTAGTCACCTACTCTATACTTTGTGAGAACTTTATGTCTTTTGTAATATGTTTTATACTGTTTTAATTCGTCGGAGACTTGTCTAGCTATTTCGCGAGAATGATCGTGTTCCAGTGGTTCCTGTGTTGAAAGAGTCGAATCCGCTAATTTACTTACTACTGCTGGAAAAGTTTCTGCAATCTATGTTAGTACTTCCAGTGGCGCCAACGTTCTGCTACTATCATATCCGCAAAATTAGATGTTTTTAACCTATAATTCAATTGACAGTTTGTGCCCAAGCCAACTAGTTTTGTTTGCATAGTATTTTAAAAGAAGTTATTTTGTAAGAAAATGGAAATTTCGCGTGAAAATTTTCGGACAATGATTTGTTACGATTACAAATGTAATCTAACTCCGAAACAATGCATCGATCGACTTCATTTGGCTTTTGGGGATGAAGCACTTTATCCCATCCAATAGGAATGTTTATAATTGGTTTACCGAATTCCAGTGTGGACGTACCTTTCTTAGTGATGAATTCCGTGAAGGTCGTCCATCCACGTCTATTGTTGCCACTAATGTTGATGCTGTCCGTGAAATGATTGAGCGAGACCAGCATATAACATACCGCGAGATTCAGGCATCCTTAGGCATGAAAGCAATACATACGATTTTGCATGATCACTTGAGCGTACGGAAACTTTGCAGTCGTTGGATCCCACACAATTTGACCGAAGCTCAAAAACAAGCTCGTGTTAAATGGAGCAAAGAAATGCTCAAGAAATTCAACCGAGGTCGGTCAAATTTGGTCTACAACATCGTTACTGGGGACGAAACATGGATCTATTCGTATGAGCCCGAAAGTAAACAATAATCCACTGTTTGGGTATTTCAAAATGAACCGAAACCAACAACAGTTGTTTGTTCACGCAGTACTGCCAAGGAAATGATTGCTAGTTTCTTCGGTTATACCGGATATGTGACAACCGTGGCTTTAGAGGATCGAAGGACTATAAATACTGATTGGTATACAACAATTTGTTTGTCAGAAGTCATAAATGAATTGCGTAGAACAAACCGAAATCGTCCTTCATCATGACAACGCCAGCTGTCAAACCGTTTATTTTTTATCCAGTAATAATGTCGAATTGATGACTCATTGTCCGTATTCATATGATTTATCATCTAATGACTTCTTTTTGTTCCCAAACATTAAACATAAGATGCGTGGTGAGCGATTTGAGTCGTCTGAAGCAGCTGTTGAAATATTTTGTACGCTGATTTCTGAGGTTATAGTCTTAGAGTGGAAAAAATGCTTCGAAAATTAGTTCAAGCGTATGCAAAAATGTATCGATTTTAAAGGCGAATACTTCGAAAAACAATAAAGCCATTTACCAAATTTTATTAGGTTGTTCGGAAAATAATTTCGTTTTTTCTTATGAAAATGAAAGACGATTTTCAATCAGAAACGCGTTTCAAATGATCATGAACAGTCAAATTTGATCTCTCAGCGATCTCACGAGTTGTTATTCGCCGGTTTGCATCAATTAATGCCTTTATTGTGTCTTCATCAGCTTCAACTGGCCTTCCAGAACGTGATGCATCTTCAACATCAAAATTGCCGGATCGAAATTTTGCAAACCAATTTTGCACTGGCGTTCTGTCAATACATCTTCTCCATACACATCGGATAATTTTTTTTTGCTTGAACAGCATTTTTACCTTTTCGAAAAAAGTAAAATATGCCGAAAATGCTGCTTTTCACTTTCATTTTTGATAGGGCACCAACCAAAAACTACTGCGTAGAATCAATCAAACTTTTTTTACAAGCAAGCCTTGCTATATCAGCTGTCAAAATACTTGTATATAATGATTATGCAGCTTAAGTGTGAAGTTGGCTGTGAAAATACAATAAGTCCTCTGTTGGGAAAAAACGAAATTACTTTCCGAACGACCTAATACATATTTTTTTTTTCATATTGTTTGCAGAAACTTTTCCAGTAACCTACGTAAAAACTGAATTAGTGGAGAATCAATCTGATTATGTTTTTTGTATCCGAAAAGCAATTTTGATGGAGAACACTTTATTGTGGAATGACAAGTGTTATTAATGATATGTTGAATTACACTTAAACTATCAACCCAATTAAGTTGATCATCAACAACTTTACGTAGAGATCATTTTAGAAAATGGTTTACACGTTCGACTAAATTAGCCCAAGGAGCGGCTACAGCAACCAACCATTTATGTTTAATACCTCTTTTTTCAATATAAATTCAGAAAACTCAGAAGAGATAAACGAAGTCCCATGGTTCGATACCAATGTGTTGGGATTACCCCAAAGACATTAAAAATTGAAATTATATTTTCAATCGTCTCTCGCGAACTTGTGATTTTTACTGGAAGAAGCCAAGTAAATCTTGTAAATAAATCTATCAATACTAAGACATGCTTACGTCCACTCTTAGATTCTATCAATAGACCAAAATGATTTATATGTATTACGGTTTGCATAGGAAGCTTGGAGGTCTCTTCTAATTGTAATTTACCCTCTTTTGTGTTCACTTAGCTACGAGGCATATCAGACAATTGTCCACATAAGATTGTGCTTGTTTATGCATAGACCAAATGAGAACTAATAGTTATTGCGTATTCTCTGTATTACTTTTTCAACTCCACAATGGGCATTATTATCATGCACCCGCAAAATATTTGTTACCATACAATCAGATACATAAAAGGAAGGCTTATCATCGCCTTTTTGTATACTTCTACTATAGTCCTTCTATTAACGTAAATTTGTCATGTTCTGACTCTTCGAGGTGATTTAAGATCGCATGAATTCGTGGGTCTAACAGCTGACGGTACTATAATTCTTTTTCAAGCGAAATAGTTTCAACCAAAGTTACAATGCCGCTTAAAGCATCCACATGCATCATCCTGTTACCTTGTCGGTGCTTTACAACATTAAGTTGTAATAACATTAACTAATAACATTAAAGTCATAACTCTGTAAACGAATAGTCTAGCGCGCAATACGCGGATTCAAATTTGTTTTGTTCGCATATACAATTGCATGGCAATTAGTAATCACTATAAATTTAACATCATATAAATAAATACGGAATCTTTCGATTGCTTTAACCACGGCTAACATTTCAAGCTCAAAAGAATGATAGTGGCTTTCTGCGGCGTTCGTCGCTTGACTATAGTAGGCAATTGTCGCCCACAAACCCGAGCTTCTTGCTTCTGAAGAAGGATTGCTGCTAAAGCGACTAAACTTGCATCCGTGTGCAATTCCGTTTCGTGGCGCGAATCATACACAACTGCAACACCGGAAAAGTAACAAGCAATGATTTTAATTTTTTAAATGCTATTATACATTGTTCGTTAAACTCAAATATTGCTGACTTTTTTTAAGTAACGAGTAGAATGGTTTTGCTATCTCGACGAATCTAGAAACGAATCTTCGGAAAAAACTAACTAAACCCAGAAATCTCTGAAGTTCATGAATATTTCTAGGCACTGTGAATTTCTTGACAGCTTCTATTGTACATGCCGCTCGCTTGGGGAGATTCTCTGATCAGTCAAGACATATCCTAAGTATTTGACCGTTCTTTTTAGAAATTGTCATTTCCTATAATTTACTTCAAAAACGTGTTTTAATAGATACAAACAACGTGACAAAATGCAAGTTTTTATTCACGGTTTCAGTCGGAATCAAAATATCGTCCACATAAATAATACTTTGTCTTGACATATTAATGGTCCTAAGATGCGTAATAAGCGCTTCTGGAATTCTGCGGGAGATTCCGAATATTCAAACGGTAATTTCACATACTCATATTGTCCATCTGGCGTGGCGAAAGAGAAGTATTTAGTAAATTCTGCAGATATCGGAATAACGTGAGAACTTTCTTTTAAATCTAAAAGCGTAAAAACGCTTTTGTTAGCTAATCGCATTAAGCAGTCTTCTATGACTAGAAAAGGGTACTTCTGTTTCACTATCCTGTCATTTAACGAAGATCCACACATAATCATAATTTTCCATTCCGCTTACGGACTGGTACAATGCGTGAACAATACGGCGAACAACTTTCTTTAATAATACTGTGTCTTAACAGGTTTTCTATAATCTCATGAATCTGCAGCCGCTCGGTCCATGCAAACTTTCGAGGGGCGAATATCGAATTATCTTTGAGATTGTAACCAGTTCAAGCTCTTCTTGCTTTTCTATCGGTTTATCGTATGATTCTTTTATAATATTGTACGTTTGATTATCAACATCATGGCCAAAATCAGTTTTAATTTCTGTAAGGGCAATAGGAAGATCATCTTCTTCAATTATATCCGCTGAAGCAACTTCGTTTATTAGCTTTAAATTATCCTCAGATTTCTTATCCGTCGGCTTGAAAAGTAGAGTTAAGTTATTTTGAGACAAAAAATCTGTACCAAACACTAAATGTAGATCAATTATCATTGTCGATAATCTGAAATGTAACTCGAGTAGACGTTTCTGGTAACACGGACAATCGAATACTGATTTCTTTCTGGCCAATGACTTTAATTTGTGAATCGTTTAATGCGCGTAAATGTTGGACATTAGTTACGTTATAAGAAAAATTCTGATCGAAAAAGAGTTTACAGACTGACCTTTGTATAAATGATACTGGGCTATCTGTATCAATAAGAGCTAATAGATTACACTTGTTTCCCTTAACGTAATTAACCTCAATTATTGATTTATGCGTTTGAATTTGTGATATTTTCTTGTCCCTGACATATGCGACGTCCTTTGGCATCTCATTTGTGTTATCCTTGGCTGATGTGTTTTCTGTTTTGGCGGTCTCCTTTGTAGCTGTCACGGTATTGTTAGTAGGTGTTAGGGAAGGTATTCTCCTTCCGTTTCAGCTTCCAGCAGTCGGCTTTGGCATGACCCTTCGCTTTACAATAAGCGTATAAGACATCTGGTTTGTATGTCGATTGAATTGCTTTCTTCGATGGTAAATCAGGCGAAGCTCGTTCTTTTGTTTTCTCCTTTCTCATTGGAGGGGGAGAAGGTTTTTTCTGTGTCGCCACACATATATTGGTCAATTGATATATTCTCTCTAGAAATTCGTCGACTGTTTCAAGACATTGATCGACGCAGCAGCACTTTTAATAGAGAAATTATTGATTCCTCCAATCAACAAATTGATAATATTTCTTTGTTCAAAGTGTAGAGGTTGAAGTAGTTTAATCTTCTTCGCGGCGTAGTCCATAAAGCTTTTCTTAGAGGAATTCCAACGATAGGCGTTCGCTTTCTGTATCATTATTATAAAAGATATTTGTCGCTATACTAAATCTTCTGATGAGAGCCTCTTTGAAGGCGAACCATGAATCCATGAACTCTTCGTCTATATCGTACCAATCTCTTGCTAGTTTCTATAGTTTACTGGTTGCGGCTACTAGTTTTATATTGTCGTTAACCCCATGAACAGCAGCGCGCTCAATTCTACGTAACCAACGATCCACGTCGTCATCCTCTGAACCATAAAATACTGGTATTTGAGAGGCCAAAAGAGTAACAGCCTGTGCTGGTGAAACAGTAGCCAACACTGAGGGAGATTGATGGACAGCAGGCGCGTTCGTGATCTCTTCTATCGGAAATCTTGCTTGGGACGTATGGAATTCGTCTTTTGTGTTTGTAATCGACGTACACGAAGCACTGTTCTTAACTTCCGGATTACGATTACTACCAGATCCTAAATTCACTAAAGTATGTGACGCAACATTAGCCATCTGTCTGTCTTTTACTAGTTGCGGAAGTAACTGTTGTTGCGCAAGTAACTGTTGCAGATAATTGTTATTGCGCGATCTGTTGTGTGAGCTCGAGTAACTGTTCTAACGATGTTTGACAAATACTTCAGATACATCATCAAGTGCATCAGATACTTCAGTGGATTTGGGATCTGGTAGTAATTGTAATCCGGAAGTTAAGAGCAGTGTTCCTTGTACGTCGAGACAATGGTGATGAACCCCGCTGTATCCCTTAATCCGTCGGAGATATATGTGGATTGCTGGCTAACAGCCGGTATTTCCTTCTTTTCTCGAGAGGGTCCTGGCATAGCTGTGAATGTTTGTGCAGTATGCAACTTTTCACAATGGTCCGCAAGAGTGTCAATACACTTTTCCCGGTCAGCCATAACGAGTAGACCAAGGTCCATTAATTTCTTCTTAAGATCGTTAAACGAGAGAGCTTCTAATGATGTACGATCCATTGTCACACGTTAGTCACGTAATATTTTATACGACACAACTTCATAAAAACGAGTATCTCGTCACGTGCACTTGAGAAGATAATATTCCGCGGTCGGACTTCTCGAAACCAATTCGTGTTCGAATCACTGTAATAGTGATATGGCCTTTCGTCGGTGTTTCCGAATGCGAAAGGAAATGTCTCTTCGTACGATATTTGAACACGGCACGACAAAACAGAGGTAAATAATCCTACTTCTGAAAAATGTAAGGCAATGAAACAAGCCTGTAAAGATTCCTTTAGAAATTATAACGTCTTCAAAAGGAGGATTAACTCGAAGGAAGCATATTCTGGAAAAACTCCTTGAGAGAAAAGGGCGTATACTTCTAATATTGTTGCAAAAACGGGATCATACGAGATTCACTCGTAAAACCTTTATTCTTCAAACTCTGTCGCTTCTACAAAAGAATCACTATATGTCTCTTCTCTTCGGCGCCACTGTCACGATTCAACTCCCGAAAGGATTGGCAATGGGCTAATCGCAAGGCACGGCCAATCGTATGCGACGATGGCGGATTGATCAGAACACCACCAGTTATGAGGCGCGAAAACTAAACTTATATTTCATGAAGGTGCTATCTTACAATAGCAGGCTCACTTTTACGACCATTTTCTGACTGTCAAGGGATGAAAGAACAGTTTTTCATCAATTTTTACAAGTGTTTTAACGTGATTTCATCATTTCGTTTCATTCAAATTATTTTTATTAAAAAATGGCAACATAAATTAACGTGTCATTCCTAGCTTCTGACGCCACGATTCCAACATGGCCGCCTCGACTAGTCAGGAGCCTTAAATAGAAATGAAATTATTCGCGAGTATTTGTTAACTAAGTTAAGAAATAATAATGACAAAGCAATTTATTCGATAACGATCTCCATTTGTTTATAACTCAATATTGAACAAAAAGTGATTAGATGAATACGAAATTATATGCCGGTAATTGTTAATCTAGCTATTTTATAAACAAATAGAATTAAATCACTTTTTCATTATGATTTCTTAGCTTAGTTAATAATTACCAGCGTATAATTTTGTTTCTGTCCGATCTCCTTTTATTAAATGTTGAGTTATTGAGTTATAAACAAATGGAGATCGAGATCGAATGAATCGCTTTGTCATTATCATTTCCTTAGTTAACAATATGGTATTTATTGCATTAGATGATATCATTTTACTTATTTCATATTGATTAATGGTACTATGATTGTTTATTTAATTCTTTATTCAATATTCAATTGAACACATAAATTATGAAGGTTAGAAAGAGAAACTAATTGTAAGATGCATTATAAAGTAGACAAAGAAAGATTGAGGGCCAGTTTTACCAACGCCCCTAGCATTGTAGTTAAGGACGATTTATACCGTGCTACTTTTGACGCTAGCTTCTTTGATCGCCAGATTTTCGCTCCTCCCAGACCAAATTTCTGGCTGACAAAGTCATCAAGGTTAAACCATCTACACGATGTTGCTAATCATTAAAAGTCGCTAACGTTTTGGAGACAGTTAGTGAAAACAGCTACTCATGTAAGCGCAATTTGTCAAACTATTCGCCAATCGCCCGCTGATTCATTTGTTATCTCGAAGGGTGATTTACACGGTGCTGCTTTTTATTAGCTTTAAACAAATTTCTTAATTTGTCAGCGAGTTCGCTGATAAAAACTTTTTCTCGAGATGCTCGTTTTTTATCAAAATTTTTAAGTTGTAGCATTTAATAATCGCTGCATCAAAGTTGAACATGTCCAACTTTAACGCTTTCGTCGTAAGCGATTTTAGCAACAGCGTCTACACTTCGTGTAAACGACGGTAGCGAATGAATCAGCGGGCGATTGGCGAATAATTCAACATACTACGCATGAGCAAGACACTCAGCTGATAAAAGTGGCCATTTTGTACGTACAGAGTATGCCGAATTATTCTCTAGTATTTATAATATTGTTAAAATTGTGCTATCTTTGTGTGGAATTTTGTTTTATCTGTTACGTGTGGAATGTCTCCAAAACTTGTAAGACTAAAGAATAATGAAATGTGCATATTCCTCGTTTTGAAAGTTTTGAAACATTATCCAATTGTTTGGAATATCAAGCTGAAAGAATACTCAAACAAACCCATGCGAGATGGACAAGTATCAATGATATTAAGCGATCTTGAAAAAAGGAATCTGAAGATGTATGAAAATGTGTTTCGACGTAGTTTAATTCTCTTATGTGATAATTTTTTGGAAAGAAAACATTAGAATTTCTGCACATAAATATTTTGTGTCCTGTTCGTGTCAGTTTCTCGCAACTAATAGCGTTTTTCACTGGCATAGCTAGTGCGCACTCAGTGTACATTAAAGCCGTTATACATTACTCTAATCTGTGTGAATGTTAAAATGAGATACTTAATTGATAAAATGCCTATATATTTTATCAAATAATACAATAGCATGTATTGAAGATTTCGCAGTTTAATTCGTTTCTATAATATATTTTTATTAAATATATGTACATATTTACGTCGATTTATGTACAACGGCGTTAAAGTACACTGAGTGCGCACTAGCTCTGCCAGTGAAAAATACTATAAATTAAGACTATATTGCCTGAATAGTCATGATTGTATCCAGAGGGAAGGTTTGAGAGATTCAAATCTGTTCAAAATTTATTTATTTTTCCATTTTTAATTATAAACAAATATAACTTCATTTTTTACTCTTTTTTATTATTTATTGTTTTTCCTTTTCTTTTCACTTTAATTTTTAATATAGTAATGTTTTTTATACAGGAAATTTTTTTGTTCTTTCCTGATTTTTTAATAATTTTTTTTCTAGAACAATTATCATGGATAATGAAAGTATACCATTATCGTAAATAATATTTTTCTTTTCGTGAAAAAATCAAACATTGCTTAAAAATTTACAATAATTTAATAAGATAAAAACGATTTTTTAAATAATATAACTAGTAACACATTTATTGAGACTTTATTTTTATTTTTATAGTACGATTTAAGAGAATTAAAGATACGTACAGGAAGGAATTTAAAAAAGTGAATAACAGCAAAAAGAGCAGAACAGATCCAGATTCTTTGTATGTTTCAAGATTAACTTGGTACCAAACAGATTCTTTTCTACGAGAAATCACCAGTACAAGGCAATCATCATCGAATATGATAGTAAGTTTTATTTGTTTTATATATAATTGGAAATAATTAGAAAGTCATTTGGTCTCGCAGAAAAAAACTTTGATTGATAAATCAGAGTTATTTAATATCCTACTATTATTTAGCAATCTAATACAATGCAAAGAAAATGAAATCAGGATCAATTCTAGGACTCGTGCTAAAAAGTTTTCTATCATAAACAGAGATAAAAGTATACATAACATCATATTACAGTTAAAGTTTCTTTCCAATTTTCATTAATTGCCACGGAAGTGCTCCTTCTCTAACAAAATACTCAGCATATCGCTTTCTGATTTGTTCTGCATTAAAACTGTAATTGTTAGAACTTTTAAATTAACATGTTCAAACTCTTTCACTTGACTTCGCCACTGTCCTGGAATAATATCTCTAGCGATAATATTTTCTGTATCAACAGATTTGGATGGTAAGTACATTGATGCAGAAATCTTCCTGAGCCAATTGTGGATTGCACATGCAGCTCAAACAATTTTATCCACCCAGGAGTCTGATTTATTGGTCGTAAAAATACATCAAATCTCCATACAAATATGCCAAAAGTGTTTTCAGAAATACGTCTTGTTCTAGATAATTGGTAATTAAAAATAAGTTTTTTTTCAGTAAGTAATCTCCTGCTGTAGGGTTTCAAGAGGTTGGTACGCAAAGGGAATGCGTCATCTCCAACAATCACTGCATTCTCTGGGAGACCAATTGACTTATTCTCTAATCCCTGATTTCAACATTCAACATGTTCAGGAAGTGAAAGAAATTGTGTTGAAAAATCGTCGAATCACGATTAGAGAAATAGCTGATGATCTTAACATATCGTTTGGCTCATGCCAATCAATTTTAACGGATGTTTTGGGTATGACACGTGTGTCAGCGAAATTCGTTCCAAAACTGCGTTCCAAAACGTCGTTACTAGTGAGTAGTTTTTTGGCCAAAAACAATACTATCATCATGCCTCAGCCACCGTATTCACCAGACTTGGCCCCCTGCGACTTTTTCCTCTTCCCAAAATTGAAAAGGCCCATGAAAGGACGAAGATTTGCAACGATTGAGGAGATTAAGGCTGCATCGCTGGAGGAGCTCAAGGCAATACCCAAAAGTGCATTTCAGAAGTGTTTTGACGACTGGAAAAAGCGCTGGCACAAGTGTATTGTATCAGAGGGGGATTATTTTGAAGGGGATAACATAATTTTGGTTGAATAAATGAATATTTTTTTATAAAAATGAAAAGTCACCTTACTTTTTGATCACACCTCGTACGCGATAGCTATATCCTTGATAATAAAATGTGCATCGTATTCTGATAAATTATGAAAAACTACGGGAATGTAATACAAATCTTTGTAATTCAAGTTACAATTTGAATGCCTCTCGCCCGGTCAAGTGGCAATGACCGCGTACCGGCGTGAATGATTTTTCGCACACATGCGTGGCAGTGCGTGGCGCTATTAAATTTTTGCCAATCACCTCGCGTAAAATCTGCCACGAGTACATTGACCGAAAGTATAGACTCTACACTATCCGCTAAATTTTTAAGTTCCTCGGCGAACCATGCGACGCAATCGTTACTGCGACGAGCCGATACATATACAACGAGTTATTATACGAGCAATAGATATAGTATGCTAAGCTAAATACTGATGTTGCTGATATGTATAGCTGGATGTTTCCTTGTCCATCTCCATCTTCTTTAGGGTGCATTCTAGATCAGCGTAGACCATGAACGGGACGCGCTCCTTGCTGCAGTAGTTGCTAAAGCTCAACCACTTGTTGTTCTCACTGGGCAGCCGGATCGCGCAGTTGTTAAGTTTTCCACAGTCTTCTGTGTGGATGTTCAGTTTACACTCGAGCTAAAATAGTGTAAGCATCTGGAAAATAACATAAATTATTATTTTTACAAAAAATGTTACTGAAAATATTTATAATTTTTTATATTAAATATATATAATATAATATATACCGATCGCAAAAGTATTTCTTGCTCTTTTTTTTTTTGCTGAATTGCGAGCTCACAAGACGGGACATATCCTTGATTCATGCAAAGTATCTTATGTTATCGTCGCGCGAATCCTGTACATACAACAAATTGACATGCTTGTCCTTCTTCAGTGAGCCGTAACGGAAGAATTTCTTTTCTTCTCGATGCAATATACGTTGATTGAGATGTCGTTGAGATTATCAGAGCTTTTAATTTGACTCAACGTCGTCGGAAGCTTAATGTTTTTGAGATTTAATACGGTTGAATAATATGATGACTCTTCCTCCGCATGAAGATTCTTTGTGATTGAGCATAGTCTCGAAAAATCGTTCACCATGACTATATACCAACTGTATACGTTTGTGGATCTGCAAGGATTTATCGTTGGAAAGAAATTTGTCGTGAAGGAAGTGGTGGTGTTGAGAAAAGGAGTCATTCTCTCTCATTACATTTTTACGTGTATTTTCCCATGCCATGGAATTTCTTGACAAAGTCAGAAAAGTATTGCTCTTCCTGGTTGAGTGCTCACCATGAATTGCAATGGGAAGACGGGATGATTCCGTACAGCATGGCAAAATGCCTGATTACAATGGCTGTAATTGGTGCGGATGAGTGATGACAATAAGGTTCTCGTATATGTTAAAGGACGTGAAAACGAATGGTTGGCTGATATACTCGATAGCGACAACTTGACCATTGAGACCTTGGCTGATTACGAAGTATAAATTTTTTACATAATCTATGTTACTAATACTATGCGATGTGTAAAACATGTTAAGAATTGTGCGTAACAAAATGTTTAAAATATACAACTGGTGATCGCAACGCCAAAAAGAAATGTATAAAATAAAATATGAAATTTTTTGAAATATATTTTGATTTCTTTCCCTCTTTCTCTGTAATTAAAAATTAATTAATAATAGCTGTTCAGTAATACAAATCAATAAGTATTGAATTAGTCGATAAGAAAGTGCGCTTGATCATTTTTGTACTACATTACTAAAAATTACTATCATAATTAGTGTTACTAGATTATATTATTAAAAATTCATAAAAAATATTATCATAATTAGTTTCTAAATCACATTATTAAAAATCGTAAATACTATATTTATTTAATTAAATCACGTGCAAGAAGAAAAGACAACGTTGGAGAGAGCGCAACGAGAGGATGAGAGAGCGTAAATAATAAGTATAGGATTGCAATGGGTGGAAAAGAGGACAAAGAGTGTAAGAAAGAGGGTTAGAACGCAACGGGTGAAAGAGAGAAAGAACAACCATTCCGTTCCGTTTAACACGGAATCCTGGTGACGCATTTCCCCTCCCTGGTATCCAGCGTCTGAGTGTACTTCCCCTCCCTGAGCCCCTCACACACACACACACACACACACACACACACACACACACACACACACACACACACACACAC
>NW_017306171.1:843427-845391 GCF_001594115.1 Trachymyrmex septentrionalis
CGCATATACGTATACGCACTACCACATAGTGGATTAGAACCCGCCTAGTTATCTTACCAATTTTCACAAAGAAAAAATTGTCTTAGAATTAAGTCAGGAATATGATACTTTAAGGACAAACGTTTGTTCTGAATCACACTTATGTGTGCGTGCGTGCGTGCGTGCGTGCGTGTGTGTGTATTCTGCCAAGGAAAAAAAAATTTTTTTTTAATCGGCCACTTAACTCAAAAGCTTTTATTTTGTGCCAAAAGAATACCTCTAAATTTTTATCAAAAAATATTATGATTTAGAGGTTGCTAGTGAACACAATCTTTAAATTAAAGTTTTGATTTTCCTTAATACATGTTTAATTTGATGCAAGAAAGGCTTAATCTGGATTTCATATGTGGTAATGTATGTTCTTTTAATCGCTGAACACGATGCAATAGTTTATTTAACGATACGATATACGCCTTAAAAAATACAGCCCGATTAATGTAAAAAAATGATTTGAATGCTTGGGATCTTGCAAAAATCGACTTTGAACTCAAAATTTGGTCATTTTTTTCACATTAATTTTTTTCAAATTAAACATGTATTAAAGAAAATCAAAACTTTAAAAATCGTTCACTCTCGAGTGACCTCTAAATCTTAATATTTTAAGTGGTCGATTTAAAAAAAATTTTTTTTTCTTTGACATTTTAATGTATATATTTATACTTCGCTGTTAGTGTTAAGTGATTTGAACCATTTCGTCTATCAAATCTGATACAGAAATCTTTTCATATTACTACGTAAAAATATATTAATACACGGAGTAAATGTTGTATTATCAGCATTTACTAATAACAATCTATTCAAAAGTTTATTCAATAACAGTATTAATGAAAAAATAAATAACATTTTTTTCAAAAAAAAGGAATGACAGCAATTGTCAATACTGTAAATTAATAAGATTATTTTTAATTAGCTACTGTTAATTTAACATTATTTTTCTTCTCTATAGTATTGAAAGTGTATAATTTATGTTTATATTATACATTTCAATACTACATCGATATATTTCTGAATACTGCCAATAATTACAAATCTACATTGCAAGATAAGCAGAATACTCCAAAAATTATATTTAAATATAAAATACTAAAAAAAAATCTATTTAAAAATGCAAAATACTCAAAAAATTCTATTTAAATACAAAATACAAAAATATATTTAAATACATTTTTAAATACATATATTTTAAATACTGCTTACCCCTGGAAGCATGCTTATTTAATGAGACAAAACAAGAGAGATTTTGTACACGTATAAGCAATCCAATCCAATCTTCATTCATTCGTTAAATCAAACATATGTCAGATCTGGATAAAGGAAAAGATTATAACAAAACATATTATCAATTTACATTATGTATTATAATAAAAATATAAGGAGACATACATAAGAAGGCTTGTTATATTATATATATTATATTAAAGGATCTATAATACACGTTATGTCCAAATCCTTAAAAATTTGATCAAAGAGACAATGAGGGAGAATGGAGAGAATATGAAAGAACGGTTAGACTCTATCTCATAGATATATGTATGCGCAGAGGCGAACACCTGTGAATCATACGCACTTTTTCTGTCCCTGAATATGGGTCGACGTCCCGAAAGGACGGCTCTTTCGATAGACAATGCGAACGTCGGTCCTACTTTTTGGGTCAAGGAACTTAATCCTTTTAACTCGGGACTGAACCTTATGCGATCTCAGGTATTAGAGAGAAAAAAATGCAAGTGGAAATTTAAAATAAATGGAAGTTGGCAATCTTCATTTATAATGTAAACTTACTTTTATTTAAGCAAAATATTATTACTAGATTTATACAGAACATATGTGTATATATATATATATATATTAGGTGTACAAAAAAGTTCTGAGCTTTAGATTTGATACAACCGAAATAACAATTTAAATTTTATATATCTTCCCGCCCT
>NW_017306171.1:845491-847526 GCF_001594115.1 Trachymyrmex septentrionalis
CAGTCATTTGTTAAAATGACTGAGTTAGTGAATGTAGTTGTGGAATGCGAGTGTGTGTGCGGGTATGGAAGTGCATAGGAGAAGAAAAATAGGGGTTGGGAATTGGAGGCAAGGAAGATGATGCAGAAGCACATCGGGACGAGGTGCTTATAGAGGACCGTGTAAGGGGTGGGGTATTCGGGAATATAGACTGTCACCAGTCTATCCCCTTCGCTGGTGGGGAAGGAATAAAGTCGGAAAAGCCGATCCCAGTCGATCGGCACGAAATCTGCTTGGAATGGAGGAGGAGACGGGAGTTGATTTAAAGGAGGAGGGGAAGGGAATCGGTCTACAAGAGGAGGAGAGGAATAATTTAGGATCTCCCAGATAGCGTGGTCAATTACGGAGGGAGAGGTCTAACGATTACGAATGATCGTTGACCGGCGAGTACGATATTTGTACATGATTGTTGTCGGTTGGTTGTAGCGGCACGCTTTGGCTAGGATGGCTCCGCCTATTTCGTCTGACATAAGGGTTCGTGTTTCCTTTGAAGTACGACCGCGAACTTTAATAACCGAAGGGTTAAATATATGCATATTTTCGTATATATTTATATATACATATGTGTGCGTGCGTGCGTGCGTGCGTGCGTGCGTGCGTGAGGAGAGACAGAAGAAAAGGAGAATATGGGTTATTGGGGGGGATTAGAGGCGAGAAAGGTGGTGCAGGAGCACATTGGAACGAGGTATTTACATTGGACTGTGTAAGGAGAGGGATTTTCGGGAATATAGACTGTTACCAGTCTTATCTCCCTCGTTGGTAGGAGAGGAGTAAACGCGGAAGAGTCGACCACAAGTCGATCGGCGTGGGATCTTGGTTGGAATGAAGGAGGCGGAAGCGGGTTTAGCGATGGAGGGGGTGGGAATCGCTCCTCGAGGGGAGGAGAAGAATAATTCAGAAATTCCCTGATAGTGGGATCGAGGGAGGGGAGCTTAGCTCCGATCGGTCTCTGACCGATGAGTATGAGATATCCACATAGTCGTTGGTCGATTCACTTGGTGGATCGGCTCCGCCTATTGCTTCGGCCGTAAGAGGTTCGTCCCTGAGATTTTCTAGCGTTACGGACACGCACTATAATCGAAGGGTTAAAAATATGCTTGGTTGATTGCCGTTTTACGAGTTTCGCAGAGCCCGTTCGGTCCCTCTTTTTAGATCCATCAGACCGTTATCAGCGCGCTCCATTCGAATCTCACAGGCGCCGCCCATAGTCGCGACGTGGAGCCAACTCTTTCGAAAGAAAAGAATCGTAACGTCTATAGAATGTAACATTAACTTAATTTAAATATTCTACTATAATTAAGTTATATATTGGTAGCAATCTATTATAAATATTTATATTTTCAATATTTTTCTTTATTAAATATATAACAATATTCTTTTTCGAGAATTTTTAATTTTATTTTAGTAGCTTTTTTTGATAACTCAGTTATGTCGAATTGCTTACGTTCATTTTCTGAACGATATTCTTCTGCCATTACTTTATATCGTTCGAGCTCATACTCATCTTTACTTAGTTTCGCATACTTATCCAGTCTTGCATTCGCCTCATTTTGGACAGCTTCTATCCGTATATAGTGCATTTTTAACTGCAGTAATTGTGAAGATAAGTTCTGCGAAGACCACTTTGTACGCGTTTCATTTGATGATGGTGTTGACATTTTATCGCCAGCATCATTAATAAATTTCATACCAACATCCTCCCTCTCAAGACATAATCACTTAACTTCTGTTCTATCATTATTTTCTATATCTCGTTTCTCACAATCTATAAGTTTTCAATTGTTATATAAATTAACATATCACTGTTAATCACTATTATTTTTATTATATATACGAGGTCTGTTCAAAAAGTATCGCGAATTTTGTGTTTTTTCAAAAATTATTTATTTATTCATGAATATCTATTTTGTCCCCTTCAAAGTAATCCCCATCAGATATTATACACTTGTGCCAACGTTTTTTCCAATCCTCGAAGCACTTCAAAAAATTATTTTTT
>NW_017306171.1:847936-848831 GCF_001594115.1 Trachymyrmex septentrionalis
ATTCTTTGATCCATTTTTTGGAATAGGCAAAAATCGAAGACAAGCCAAAACACGTGCAAGCAAAGCAGCTGTCAAAAATTAACTGAACATTCATAATGGCCGAACTTGTCGGCATAAGTGAGAGACATGAGTACCAACATAACGCCACAAAAAATCGAAAATCGAATATACGTAACCCGCGGAAATTCAAAATTCGCGATACTTTTTGAACAAACCTCGTATGTAATAAAACATTGCCTACCCATATACTGTGGCATATCAATAGTAATAACTGTTGAAATAGAAGTATCATTTTTCTTAGAAAATTCATCGTTTATAGGTTCAGAAATATTTTTATCTAATAATTTTAATAAATTTAATAATTTTAATTTTAATTTTTTGAATTTATTACAGTAATATTTGAAAAAATTAAACCTTTGGCAGAGCTAATTATTTCTGTACCAATTATTTCTTTATCAGAAATGTTAAAGTCGATTACATTTGGAATCTCAACTATAAGATGTGGCACAGCATTAGCAACTAGTGGATCAATTGATATATCAGGTTGTTTTTGTGCCACCGGATGTCGGTATTGTTTTTCTTCTACTAATATTTCTCGTTGGCGATGTTTTATATTTTTTCATAAACATTGTAATTAAATTAAAAATGTTTGAAGGTGGCTAACAAAATATAAATATTTAACAAATTGAAGGACTCTTCTTATAGAAAATAAATAACATAAATAAAGGGCAAAGTAAGAGTCAACACATTTCGTTTTAAAAAAAAGTCATCTAATTAAAAGAATAAATTACAACTAACGAAAAATAAAATCGAAGAAAGTATAAAATAAAAATAAAAAATAAAAAATAAATTTAAAACTTTTCAGGAGCATATAACCAACCTTCGTTGTTTAGAA
>NW_017306171.1:848931-864103 GCF_001594115.1 Trachymyrmex septentrionalis
AAATAAATAATAAAAACTCGGTGTAACAAGTTTTGACTACCGGATTGAGCCCTTTTTAGACGTTCAATATATCGGAGAAAAAAAAAAGAATACCGTAGTACAAAGTAATAAACGCTAAAGCTCGCATATTCATTGTATTCGCAGTTCGGGTGAGTCATGATGTAGAACTCGACAATATTACGTACGATTGAACAGTCAAACGTGTATCATATCTCTTGGAAAAGTTCTAGTAGATAAAACAATATAAAAAGACTTCTTATGAAAAAAAAAAAACATAAATTCGGAATTCGAAATAACGGAATTCTAATAAGGAATAAAAACTCACCAAAAAACATATGTAAATTATTCAAACAAGTATCTATACAAGTATAAAAAATAGTCATTAGAATATATAAAGACAAGTGAAACGCAAACGTGAAATCCGACATTGTGTATCGCTTATTGTGTACGCTGATACGGATCATCACGGACTGAGAGAAGAGACGGATCGTATCACAAAATCAAACTCTATTTACAATGGGTATACGTAGGCTGCTGGAAAAGTTTCTGCAAACAATATGAAAAAAAACATATAAAATTCGGTAAATGGCTTTATTGTTTTTCGAAGTATTCGCCTTTAAAATCGATACATTTTTGCATACGCTCGAACCAATTTTCGAAGCATTTTTTCCACTCTAAGGCTGTAACCTCAGAAATCAGTGTACGAAATGTTTCAACAGCTGCTTCAGGCGACTCAAATCGCTCACCACGCATCTTATTTTTAATGTTTGGGAACAAAAAGTCATTAGGTGATAAATCAGGTGAATACGGAGTCATCAATTCGACATTATTACTGGATAAAAAATCAACGGTTTGACGTGCTGTGTGACAGCTGGCGTTGTCATGATGAAGGATGATGCGACGATTTCGGTTTGTTCTACGCAATTCATTTATGACTTCTGACAAACAAATTATTGTATATCAATCAGTATTTACAGTCCTTCGATCCTCTAAAGCCACGGTTGTCATATGTCCGGTATAACCGAAGAAACAAGCAATCATTTGCTTGGTAGCACTGCGTGAACGAACAACTTTTGTTGGTTTCGGTTCATTTTGAAATACCCAAACAATGGATTGTTGTTTACTTTCGAGCTCATACGAATAGATCCATTTCTTGAACATTTCTTTGCTCCATTTAACACGAGCCTGTTTTTGAGCTTCGGTCAAATTGTATGGGATCCAACGACTGCAAAGTTTCCGTACGCTCAAGTGATCATGCAAAATCGTATATATTGCTTTCATGTCAATGCCTAAGGATGCCTGAATCTCGCGGTATGTTATATGCCGATCTCGCTCAATCATTTCACGCACAGTATCAACATTAGTGGCAACAACAGACGTGGATGGACGACCTTCACGGAATTCATTACTAAGAAAGGTACGTCCACACTGGAATTCGGCAAACCAATTATAAACAGTCCTATTGGATGGTGCTTCATCTCCAAAAGCGAAATGAAATCGATTGATGCATTGTTTTGGAGTTAGATTACATTTGTAATCGTAAAAAATCGTTGCCCGAAAATTTTCACGCGAAATTTCCATTTTCTTACAAAATAACTTCTTTTAAAATACTATGCAAACAAAACTAGTTGGCTTGGGTACAAACTGTCAATTGAATTATAGGTTAGAAACGTCTAATTTTACGGATATGATAGTAGCAGAACGTTGGCGCCACTGGAAGTACTAGATTGCAGAAACTTTTCCAACAGCCTACGTATATGCTTTATGAAGACCTTCCGTATCGGTTTGTAAATTCAAACTGTTTTTCTGCTCCTTAATATTGAGCATCTCGAAAATTAAGCATTTCTTATAGCAAGGTTCTTCATCTATTGTAAAATTTATATCTTGTCCCATTGGAAATCATGATCATACTGTAGCCTATGCTCCGTTATGACAGGATAGACAAAAGTATTATGTCTAATATGATTACGATGTTCTGTAATTCTGGTTTTTAATTGTCTGCTCATCTGACCAACGTACGACGCATCACAATTATTGCACGATATCTTATAGACTACATTACTTTTAGATGTATGGGGACAAATATCCTTCCGTACTTTGATACATTTATCTATTTTATTAGGACTATGGAAAGAAACCATGACGTCGTTTTTATTGAATCGCTTAAATTTCTCTGTGTGAAGAGGAATGAATACCGTAAGTCAAGAAGCGGATGCGTTCGCACAGTCATTGTCAAAATATAAATAATGGAGAGCATACAACCAACATAGATGTTAACACAAGTCATATATTTAAAATTCTTATATAAAAAAGTAAACGTTTCGGTCAAGATTTGACTACATCAGTACAATAAAATGACAAAAAATAAAAAACTTACAAAAAAATTGTAATTAAGCAAAACTCGCTAGTCCGAAGGTGTTACAATAATAACAAGATAAACAATAAAAAAAAATTACATAAAATTAAAAATAATGCTCGCAAGTCCATAGATGGTGAAATAACTTTTCAATCGCTTGTGGTATGAATTTACAACATGAGTTGAAATGAGAGAATTAAAATTAACAATATTTTAAATCTTCTGATATATACTCTGTTATGATTTCTGTTTTCTTAAGAAGCGATGAGAGAAAATACGTGTAAAAATATTTTCAATTCTATTAGAATTAAAGAAAATATTTTACGCTTATAAGAACTTTTCCAATACAATATTTGTTCACAAAAATTGATCTAAAATTATAATGAATGATCGCTTATCACATATCTTATGACACGAATCCTTGCAAATATGACTCGGGATAAGTAATAAAACTTAACCGAACACTTGGAACATTGTTTAAAAAATTATTTCTGACAATTATGCAGAACTGTAGCTAGTAGGAGTCTATTTATATTGTGCGAGGAAAGGAGAGGAAATGAGAATGGAGAGGGTAATTTTAAGTGTGGGTAGAGGGGCTTTCCAATGCGTGGAAGATAAATTTCAGGGAAGCGTTCTGTGTCACTTTGTTTGTTTAAACCCTTATCTAGTTGATATGTCATCTCGGAGATCATCCTTTTATAATACGAATGTTCAGAATCAAGAATAATAGTATTATCCCAATCAATCGTATGATCATTATCAAGTTTGCGACAAGAGATAATTGACAAAGAATTAGTAGGTTTTTTTAAATCATTTACGTATTCTTTTAGTCGCGTCTCTTCCTTTTTGTCTATCCCACATAAGAATAATTGCAGTCTTGACAATTAATTTTATAAACAACATTCGAATGATCTTCTTTTTTAATTTTATCTTTGCCTGTTTTTATGAAAATGTTCATACAATTCATTGGTTTGTAAGCTATATTAAAGTCGAATTTTTTTGTAAAGAATTTAAATTTTTCAGAAGTTTTTTTGAAATAAGGAATGGTAAAAAACTTTTTAGTAATACTAGAGGAATCCGAGTTAGAAATATCATTATGTTGTTCGATCATTTCGAAATTCTTTTTGAAAGACAGAGTTTTTATCCTATTGTTAATCGTTGTGAATAAAAATTCAGATGGGGTATCCGTTTTGTTGGAGAGTTTTATTAAGAGTTAATTAGAGAGTTAATTAGAAAAATGATATTATTCTCTGGAATTTTGGATGGGAAAGGAATAAGATTCTGTCTAACAATCCAATTACAACACCTCTTTTATGTTCTACCAAATGATTGGAAAAAAAGTTTAAATATCTTCGAGAATTTGTAGGCTTCCTGCAATTGTCAAAAATAATTCTTCCATCCTCGATTAAAAGTTTTACATAAAAAAAAATTTTTTTTTTATTTCCCTATTATCGCCATATTTGACAGTAAATTTAATTCTTCCATGGTAAGAATTAAAAGGGCATAATATTTTCTTAATATGATCGTTTGGAGCTGCAATAATAATTTCGTCCACATAGCGATAATACAGTGAAATATGTGTCTTAAAAATATTACATTCCAAATCTTGTATTACCACATCCGCTAGAATTGGAGAGAGAGAAGATCCCATGGGCAGACCGAATATTTGTTTATAAATTACTTCATTAAATTAAAAAAAAATAGACTTTATAATAATTGAAATTGCTATTTTAAACTCGTGGAAAGATATTGACGTATTATTGCATATCAAATCTTTCCCATCTTATCCCATCTTTCCAAGACACTTTTTAATACTAACTCATTAGGAATATTGAAATATAATACATAGAAGTAATGTCCAATTGATACAATTTGGTAATCTTCCTGTAATGGCATACCATTAATTTTTTTAATAAGATCAAAATTGTTTTTAATATAACTAAAATTTTTTTCAATACTTTTGTCAATAACATCTTTTAGAAAAATAGCTACAGTAAGTCAAGTAAGAACGTGGTCGAGTTTATGTTATTAGCCTTGAGATAGGTTCGAATAGTTTCATACGATATATCTAAACCTTTCTGCTTCAATTTTGCTTGTCCTTGACGCAGTGTTAAGCCAGGATTCCGCGAAAACAGATTCACTATTTTTTTTATCGTCTTTTTTTGTCCACTTTGCATATCGAGCCACGTTCCGGTAAATCATCGACATTTTTTGCCACATTATATCGCTACACTCACTTTTGTACTCACTTTGTGAATGATTTCGACTTTTTCATATATTTAGCAGCCGCAAATTGCGACATTTTTTAATCTTTCGGATGAGTGCAGGGAAACACAATGTGAGGAACACGCTTCATGCGTGATGCGCATTTGATACTCATGGCGCTTAATGTGATTCTCTTAAGAAAGTTCAATGACAACTGAATCTTCCTTAATAGTGTATCAAGGATAAAGGTGCCCTCTATGGATTCATGATAGATTTAGGGCGATATCTTTTATTAGCTTTGAGTAAGGCCGATCACGCTCTTACTTGACTTACTGTAAATTGAAAAGGGGACTGTTTATGCAACTAACAGTCATTCTTAAAGGATAACCATCTTTATGCACTTTAGCGAGCCCGTAAGATCTCGGTAAATCTCCATCCGATATATAAAATTTTTTATATGTGGATTGATCAATAAAATCTTCCTATTCATGTGAAAAAAATTTTGCAATACGAAATTAATATACACCATCGCTCTTCCATACAATAGATCAATAGATTACTTAAACACAACTTTATCCATAAATTATTACGTATAGAATTGAACGACGCGTATAGATCATTATCACATCTACAGTACAAACTTTTCAATAATTATAGAACTATTAATTCGCTTCCATTTGATATTTGCTGTTCGTTTTTCCGTCGTCAAGAAATCAATTTTATAAAGAATTAGGATAAAGAAAATTTTAACATCAATAAGAAGATAGATATTTTAAGATCTGCTAAAATTCGTACTAATAATGAAAATATTAAATATATTATTTATAGTATTGCCATTACAAAACCGCTTATTACAGATTGTCATAAAGAATTTGTCGCGATAAAAATCAATAATATTTCAACACAAGATGTTAGAGGGAACATTTCAATCGTTATACATTACATTAATGTCCGGAGAAACTTGTTTTTAATTATAAATTAAATAACATAAACAATTATTGGTTGATCAACCTCAATAATATTGACATTCCTGAAAATGCTAAATTCGTACTACAATTAGGTCAACGGTTCAATCTTCCAAATAACGTTACTAATAAGGAAAAAATTACAATAGAATTTATCAAACATATAGAAAATAATTTAGTTAAATTGGATAAAAGAACAAAAAATTCTATTAGAAAATTAAATAACAAAATAAAGGACTCTTTCTAAACATAATAAACAAAAATAAATATCGGGCGAAGTAAGAATCAAACACATTTCTTCCAAATATATATATTACATTAAAATTAACACAGATAAACACTTATTACATAACGCAAAAAATTGGAATATAAATTAAGAAATGATCAAGGTTACAAGTTTCGGCTACCGGTTTGAGCCCTCTTCAGACATTAGTATAACGAGAAAATGACAGAATAAAATAAAATCAATTGTCGCAAATATCGAAAAAAGTCTATTAGAAAAAAGATCACACCTATTCTGAATAATATAAAATTTAATAACAATAAATAAAGGGCAAAGTAAGAGTCAAACACATTTCTTAAAATTGTCACACAACTAAAAAGAATAAATTACAAATAGAGAAAAGTAAAATTGAAAAAATATAATAAAATAAAAACTCAGTTTAAATATAAATAAATTACAAAAAAATTATAAGTTTCGGCTGCCGGATTGAGCCCTCTTCAGACATTAACTTATTATAAAAATCGCTGTACAAAATTAATTATCGGAAATGTTCGCATATAATCACAGTTTGGGTGAGTCTTGATGTAGAGCTCGACATTATTCACATACGATTGAACAATCAAATGTGTTTCATATCTCTTGGAAGAAGTTCTAGTTGATAAAAAAAATAAAAAGACTTCTTATGAAAAAATAAACACAACCAAATTAACATACCGGAATTATATCAAGCAATTAAAACTCACCAAAAATCATATATAAATTGTTCAAACAAGTGTGTCTATATAAGTGAGAACCCATTAAAATTAAGTTTAGTGTAACGGTGGCAAAAATAAAAGTTAATGGGTAGTCATCTAATAAAACGTTAATAATAAATGTCAAATTTTTCGTGTGAAACATAAAGTCAAAAAGTAAAAAAGTTTTGTCAACCAGCGAAAAAAATATACCTTTCTTTTGTATAATTGGATGATTTGAATGGAAATTTAAAATTTCCCTGAAAAGGTAGGTTTGCGATACCAATAAAAAATAAATCGATTCTTGTTAATAAATATAGTAGTGTCCAAAAAATCTAATTTCCCCCCCCCCTTATTTCTAAAGTGAATTGAATATGCGGATGAAATGAATTAAATTGTTGTGACAAATTATCAATTTTTGAGGGAGAAACTGCAGTATAAATGTCATCTACATAATAATCTATGGTAAAATAAAATGTCCACATTCAACAACATCAGGGACATCGTCTCTAATCTCGTCATTACTAAATCCGCTATTATAGGTGATAAAGGAGAGCCCATGGGAGTACCGGAGCTTTGCTTATAAATTTTATTGTAAAAAGGTGGAATCTAAAACGAACCGTATCCCTCTCAGAAACTCATTCTTAGGCAGAGAGCATTCCTTGGAAATGAAACTTCATTGTTTATTTACAATCAACCGCTATATCTAATAAGTTAATGTCTGAAGAGGGCTCAATCCGGCAGCCGAAACTTATAATTTTTTTGTAATTTATTTATATTTAAACTGAGTTTTTATTTTATTATATTTTTTCAATTTTACTTTTCTCTACTTGTAATTTATTCTTTTTAG
This sequence comes from Trachymyrmex septentrionalis, assembly GCF_001594115.1. Lineage (NCBI taxonomy): Eukaryota > Metazoa > Arthropoda > Insecta > Hymenoptera > Formicidae > Trachymyrmex > Trachymyrmex septentrionalis. The sequence goes on from NW_017306171.1 coordinate 856,262, forward strand.
TTGTGTGACAATTTTAAGAAATGTGTTTGACTCTTACTTTGCCCTTTATTTATTGTTATTAAATTTTATATTATTCAGAATAGTTGTGATCTTTTTTCTAATAGAATTTTTTGTTCTTTTATCCAATTTAACTAAATTATTTTCTATATGTTTGATAAATTCTATTGTAATTTTTTCGTTATTAGTAACGTTATTTGGAAGATTGAAACGTTGACTTAATTGTAGTACGAATTTAGCATTAGCAGGAATGTCAATATTATTGAGGTTGATCAACCAATAATTGTTTATGTTATTATATTTAATTTATAATTAAAAACAAGTTTCTCCGGACATTAATGTAATGTATAACGGTTGAAATGTTCCCTCTAACATCTTGTGTTGAAATACAATATTATTGATTTTTATCGCGACAAATTCTTTATGACAATCTGTAATAAGCGGTTATTTTTGTAATGGCAATACTATAAGTAATATTTTTAATATTTTCATTATTAGTACGAATTTTAGCAGATCTTAAAATATCTATCTTCTTATTGATGTTAAAATTTTCTTTATTTTAATTCTTTATAAAATTGATTTCTTGACGACGGAAAAACGGACAGCAAATATCAAACGGAAGCGAATTAATAGTTCTATAATTATTGAAAAGTTTGTACTGTAGATGTGATAATGATCTATACGCGTCGTTCAATTCTATACGTAATAATTTATGGATAAAGTTGTGTTTAAGTAATCTATTGATCTATTGTATGGAAGAGCGATGATGTATATTAATTTCGTAATGCAAAATTTTTTTCACAGTACAATTTTTTATCCAGTAATAATGTCGAATTGATGACTCATTGTCCGTATTCACCTGATTTATCACCTAATGACTTCTTTTTGATCCCAAACATTAAAAATAAGATGCGTGGTGAGCAATTTGAGTCGCCTGAAACAACTGTTGAAACATTTCTTACACTGATTTCTGAGGTTACAGCCTTAGAGTGGAAAAAATTTTTCGAAAATTGGTTCGAGCGTATGCAAAAATGTATCGACCTTAAAGGCGAATACTTCGAAAAACAATAAAGCTATTTACCGAATTTTACATGTTTTTTTTTCATATTGTTTGCAGAAACTTTTCCAACAGCCTACGTATAATATACATAAGGTTTTGACTGACAATGTCTGTATGAATAAAACTACCTCTTGGCTTACGGTTCCATACATTCCGCGTCACACGGAGAAATTTAGAAGATTTAATAAAAACGACATCAGGGTATTCTTTCATAGCCCCAACAAAATAGGGTAAATACATAAAAGTATAGAAGGACATTTGTCCCTATACATCGAAAAGCAATGTCGTTTACAAAATATTATGTAACAATTGTGATGCGTCTTATGTTGGACAGACGGGCAGACAATTGAAAACCAGAATTACCGAACATCGTAATCATATCAGGCATAAAACTTCTGTCCGCTCTGTCATCACTGAACATAGACTACAATGTAATCACGATTTCCATTGAGACAATGTCCAAATCTTAGATGAAGAGCCTTCTTATAGAAAGCGTTTGATTTCCGAAATGCTTTACATAAAGAAACAGAAAAACAGTCTCAATTTGCAAATGGACACTGAAGGTCTCCATAAGGCATATTTACCCATTGTAAATAAAGTTTGACTTTTTGATATTGACGGCCTGTCTCCTCTCTCAGTGCGTTGCAATCCGTTTCAGCGAGCGGTCACATTTCGGTTCGACACGCAATGTTCGGTTCTCACATCTGCATTCCATTCGTCGTTATGCGTTCATACCGTTTATACTTATACAGATATATTAGTTTTGATTGGTTTTACTCATGTTTGCTGGTGAGTTTTCACTTTTTATCTTTATTGCGGTTGTCAAGTTATTTAAGTTTACTTTTTTTCATAAGAGATCTTTTCCTTTTTTATCAACTAGTACTTGGCTATGAGACTTGACATCATTTTGACTGTTCAATCGCATGAAATGTCATGTTCTACATCGAGACTCATAACCGAACTGCGTATTTTCGCGATCTGTGAATTTTTTGCGACAAGTATTATTTATTATTTGTTATTTTTTAATTCTGTATTTATTTTTGTTAACATCTAAAGAGGGCTCAATCCGGTAGCCGAAACTTGTAATGTTATTCTTTCTCCGTTTATTATATCTTATTATACGTCTTTTTTTCATTTTAACTTTTTTGTATCTTTGATTTATGTCTTTGATTATATGTTTTCTAATGAATGCGCTGAATCTTACTTCGCCCTTCATTTATTCTGATTTAAAGAAGAAATTTTACGCTTATAACAACTTTTCCAATACAATACTTGTTCGCAAAAATTGGTCTAAAATTATAATGAACAATCGCTTACCACGTATCTTATGACACAAATTCTCGCAAATATGACTCGGAGTAAGTAATAAAACTTAACAACCGAACACTTGGAACACTATTTAAAAAATTATTTCTGACAATTATGAAGAACCGTAGCTAGCGGCAGTCTATATATATTGTGCGAGGAAAGGAGAGGAAATGAGAGTGGAGAGGATATTTCTAAATGTGAATAGAGTGTCTTTTTCCAATAAGTGATAGGTAAATTTTAGGGAAGCGTTCTGTGTCATTCTGTTTGTTTAAACCCTTTTCTTGTCCTGATATGTCATCTCGGAGACCATCCTTTTATAATACGAATGTTCGGAATTAAGAATGCTAATCAATCGTACGATCATTATCAAGTTTGTGACAAAAGATAACTGACAAAGAATTAGTAGGTTTTTTAAATCGTTTATGTGTTCTTTTAGTCGCGTCTTTAGCTTCCTTTTTGTCTGTCCTACATAAGAATAATTGCAGTCATGACAGTTAATTTTATAAACAACATTCGAATTTCAACTCACGCTGTAAATTCATACCTTAAGCAATTGAAAAATTATTTCACCATCTATGAACTTGCGAGCATTTAATTTTATGTATTTTCTTTTTTATTGTCATCTTGATATTATTGTGACATCTTTCGATTAGCGATTTTTTGCGTAATTAAATTTTTTTTGTAAGTTTTTTTATTTTTTGTCATATTGTTGTACTTATGATGGTCAAGACTTGACCGAAACGTCTACTTTTTTATATGAGAATTTTAAATATATGACTTGCGTTAACATTTATTGATGTGACTGTATGTTCTCCATTATTTATATTTTGTATTTGTTAGTCACCTTTAAACATTTTTAATTGATTTTATTGCCTCCTATTTCCATTGTAAAGTGTAGCCTCAAGTATAAGGAATTAAAAATTCTGAGTAAAAAATATTATACTTCGTCAATTTCATGGAACGAAGGGCCATCAACAACCCTGCTTAGAAAGTGCGATAGAAAACAATAAAAAAAATTCTATCAAAACTAATCGTGTTTTTGATTCGTGCTTTTCATAAGTAACACAATATGTTACCGATAAAAGTTTAATGTAGAATTTTTTATATATTTCACATACTTTGTAAATGAAAACTAATAAGCGTTTTACGAAATTATATATCAAATGTTATGAAAATATCACGGCTAAGAATGTATCGATTCCTAGATTAATTTTGCTATCGTTTTCTATATGAAATATATTCTTCGAAGAAAATTTTATCAAAACTAATTGTATTTTTTGTTCACGCTTTTCATCAATAACTTAATACATTACCGATAGAATTTTAATGTAGACCATTCATACTTTCCACATATCTTGCATATAAAATCTAATGTGTTTAAATATTGAATCTAAAATGTTATTATAGGAAAATGTCACGAATAATAACATATCGTTTCATATGACAATTAAATATCAAGTCTTATAGTTCTTTATGGATCCGCTTTATGGCGGAATGGATTTCCATTTTATTAGGGAATTTGCTAACAGAATGTGTATATACGAATCAATTATATACTACCCTATTTCCGTTCTATCGTTTTCTATCAGACCTTCAACATTATTCTATCGTTCTCTATACGAAATAGGTTTCTGTTCCATTACCCATTCGTTAACCAAATGTATACGCAAATCATTCAGACACTATTCTATTCTTATTCTATCGTTTTCTATCTAATCTAGCTTTCAACATAATCCTATCATTTTCTATGTGAAATGAATTTTAAATATTAGAAAGTGGCTAAATTGTTACAAAGGTTAAATGAAAAAGAGCATACAGCCACACTACAGATGTAAATAAGTTATATGTTATTAAATAATTCAAACAATATGTAGACGTTTCGGTCACAATCTGACCATCTTCATTAATTGAAACCATTAAATTATTTAAAAAACTAGATACATAATTCGACCCTTAATCGTAATGTTAGTTAATACATAATTTATAGTGTCTTTATTGTACACCATTATTCGCATCGTTCTCAGAGGTTTAAGATAATATTGATTACATTAAAATTTAACAAATTATACAAATACAAAATATAACAATACAAAATTCGACCGAATTTAACGATAGATTGTATGGTTTTCATCCTTTCTTTATTGTATGGAATTAATCTCATCGATTTAAGTAGTTAACACCGATTGTAATTATTATCAAGCCATATCACGCTCTATAAGCACCTGTCTCTCTGTGGCGGCTCATCGGTGCTTATAGAGCGTGATATGGCTTGATAATAATTACAATCGGTGTTAACTACTTAGATCGATGAGATTAATTCCATACAATAAAGAAAGGACGAAAACCATATAATCTATCGTTAAATTCGGTCGAATTTTGTATTGTTATATTTTGTATTTGTATAATTTGTTAAATTTTAATGTAATCAATATTATCTTAAACCTCTGAGAACGATGCGAATAATGGTGTACAATAAAGACACTATAAATTATGTATTAACTAACATTACGATTAAGGGTCGAATTATGTACCTAGTTTTTTAAATAATTTAATGGTTTCAATTAATGTACTGAAGATGGTCAGATTGTGACCGAAACGTCTACATATTGTTTGAATTATTTAATAACATATAACTTATTTACATCTGTAGTGTGGCTGTATGCTCTTTTTCATTTAATCTATGTGAAATGAGTTTTGGTTCCATTATGAATACTCGCTAACCAAATGTGTATGCAAATCGTTCAGATACTATCCTATTCTTATGCTATCGTTTTCTATCAGACCTTCAACATAATTCTATCGTTTTCTATGCGAAATAGATTTCTATTCCATTACCCATCGTGATCGAATGTGTATGCGAATCATGCAGATACTACTCTGTTCTTATTCTATCGTTCTATTGAGGTTTTTAACATAATCTTATTGTTCTCTATGTAAAATGCGTTTCCATTCCATTATACACACTTGTTGACCGAATGTGGTATGCAAATCGATCAGATACTACCTTATTCTTATTCAATTGTTTTTTATGAGGCCTTCAATATAATTCTGCCATTTTTTATGCAAAATGAGTTTTCGTTCTACTACAGATTCTTGCTGTCCGAATTCGTATGCAAATCAATCAAGCTACCTTTTTCTTATACTATCGATTTATATCAAGTTGTCTACATAATTGTATCATTTTCTATTTAAAATGGGTTTCCGTTTCATTATGGATACTCATCGAACGAAAAAATGTATAAATAAATATAAGCGAATAAAAAATTAATATTGGACATGTACATAAGCGAAAAGTATTTTTGATAGTTAATGACGTCATATAGGGAAAATAAAATATTAAACAAGTTATATGAAGAAACTTTAAATCAGTTTATATAACTGTGCTTATTTAACATTATAAATATTCAAATTGAGAAAAACAATATCTTTTTTCATTTATTTTTAACACAAGGGTGGCGATCACGTTGCGATTAACCAACTACTTACAAGATTATATTCAGAATCCCCTCGGAGAATCATCCAAGTATTTCCTTATTTACTAACCGTTAAACAAGGATAACACTCGTGGAGCATTCGGATGGAAATCCGAACACATCCTAGTGCTTGAACAGTAAGAAAAAAATCTTTAAGTACTAAACTACTTTAAGCAACTATAATAAATTCCAATAAGGCAAGAAGGATACTTCCTAATATAACATATTTTTTTCGAACTCTTAATTTATGTCATGTAGCGTTGTCTAATATAAAAATAAAAATTTTTTAAAAACTTCAATATTTTAGTGGCTACCATTAAGAAAATTAAACTTTTCAGGAGCATATAACCAACCTTCGTTGTCTAGAAGTCATATATTATAAAAAACTAGTACAATTTGTATACGTTTCGGTCAATATTTGACCATCTTCAGTACATTTCTAATAACATTATATTAAACCGAAATCAATCGATAGTAATCCTAATCTAAAAACGCAAAACATTTTCGCAAAACATTTAAATAGAAATATCGCATCCTTTAGAAAAAAAGGCGTGTGAAGATAAATTTAATAATCACACAACCGTTCGCAATATTTAATATGGTGACATACATTTTAAATATAAATATCGCATTTCTTTGAAAAAAGGCGTGTAAAGATAATTTTAGCATTTATACAACGGTTCGCTACATTTAATATGGTGACGTACAAATCTCCATTATTAATTATTAAATGAATTTCCGTATTGGTATGTCTACTATTGATTTAATGTCAAGAGGTACAATTTTCTTCTTGATCTGACTCCGACTTTTTTCTATATGAATACAAGACCAATTTAAGACTTTTTTAAGTTTTATTGGACTCTCTACATGTATTCAATACCCTGATCAGACCCACAGGAGACACGCAAGTGGTCAGTTCTATGTGTGAATTAAATATGATAATTAGAACCTGATTAATTTTTTCAGAATTTAAAAAAATTTTTGTGTTAGAAATATTATTGATTGTATTATTTAATATGTTAATAATAAATTATTTGTTTTGATGAATAAATTAATTACAACCGAAAGAAAAATGAATAAAACGGAGAAAGGGAAGCAAAGAAATTAAATAATAATTTTCAAAAACTTACACGTATCTCACTGTACACATCTCACTGTTATTACACACTTACATGTTATTAATTATAACGTACTTTTCTTTGTATGTCGAGAGTCCGAAATTCGGTCTATTTATACTTTTCACCTAGAGAGAGGACGAGAGGGGAGAAGGGGGTTTTCGACAAGAGAATTGAGTAAGAAGGGATAGAGATATTATTTGAGGAGAGGGAGGTATACGTCAGGGAACCGATCGGTATCACTTTGCTTATTTAAGGTATCTGTATGCATTTTTATGTAGATCATTTCTGAAATGCTTCTTTTAAAAAAAAAGACTGTTCTAAATCTAAAATTTCAGTGTTATTCCAATCCATAACATGTCCATCACTTATTTGATGATTTGAAATTACAGACAGCGATTCAACCGGTTTTTTGATATCGTTAATATGTTCTTTTAAGCGTGTTTTTAATTTTCGTTTCGTTTGGCCCACATATGTATTATTACATTCTTTACAGTCTATTTTGTATACTACGCCCGATTGATCATCTTTACTTATTTTGTCCTTGCCTAGAGTAATAAATTTATTAAGACTATTTAATGGTTTGTACACCGGTTGGAGGTTGTATTTTTTCAAAATTCCTTTGAATTTATTTGAAGTCTTTTTTAAAAATGGTATAATAAAATAATTTGTCTTTTTTGTTAATTCATCATCAAAGTTCTGATCCATGTTATTTATTATTTCGAAATTATATTTGTTGGAAAGTATAATAATTCTATCTTGGATGACCTTAAATAACATTTGTAAGGGATAACCGTTGTCTAGGAGGGAGCTAATTAAGGATTCCATGTTTTTTTGTTGGAATTTGGGATGTGAAAGAAATAAGACCTTGTCCACCAAACTCGTCACC
>NW_017306171.1:865990-869628 GCF_001594115.1 Trachymyrmex septentrionalis
GAAATGATCTACATAAAAATGCATACAGATACCTTAAATAAGCAAAGTGATACCGATCGGTTCCCTGACGTATACCTCCCTCTCCTCAAATAATATCTCTATCCCTTCTTACTCAATTCTCTTGTCGAAAACCCCCTTCTCCCCTCTCGTCCTCTCTCTAGGTGAAAAGTATAAATAGACCGAATTTCGGACTCTCGACATACAAAGAAAAGTACGTTATAATTAATAACATGTAAGTGTGTAATAACAGTGAGATGTGTACAGTGAGATACGTGTAAGTTTTTGAAAATTATTATTTAATTTCTTTGCTTCCCTTTCTCCGTTTTATTCATTTTTCTTTCGGTTGTAATTAATTTATTCATCAAAACAAATAATTTATTATTAACATATTAAATAATACAATCAATAATATTTCTAACACAAAAATTTTTTTAAATTCTGAAAAAATTAATCAGGTTCTAATTATCATATTTAATTCACACATAGAACTGACCACTTGCGTGTCTCCTGTGGGTCTGATCAGGGTATTGAATACATGTAGAGAGTCCAATAAAACTTAAAAAAGTCTTAAATTGGTCTTGTATTCATATAGAAAAAAGTCGGAGTCAGATCAAGAAGAAAATTGTACCTCTTGACATTAAATCAATAGTAGACATACCAATACGGAAATTCATTTAATAATTAATAATGGAGATTTGTACGTCACCATATTAAATGTAGCGAACCGTTGTATAAATGCTAAAATTATCTTTACACGCCTTTTTTCAAAGAAATGCGATATTTATATTTAAAATGTATGTCACCATATTAAATATTGCGAACGGTTGTGTGATTATTAAATTTATCTTCACACGCCTTTTTTTCTAAAGGATGCGATATTTCTATTTAAATGTTTTGCGAAAATGTTTTGCGTTTTTAGATTAGGATTACTATCGATTGATTTCGGTTTAATATAATGTTATTAGAAATGTACTGAAGATGGTCAAATATTGACCGAAACGTATACAAATTGTACTAGTTTTTTATAATATATGACTTCTAGACAACGAAGGTTGGTTATATGCTCCTGAAAAGTTTAATTTTTTTAAAAACTATTATATAATATGAAAATATTAAAATAAGTTGAAAATGTTATTTATTTGAAAATGTTATAATAACTTGAAAATCTTACTTAATATAGAAGGTATCAGGAAATAACTGCAAAATGTTTCAAGTGGGTAGAACAAACTATACTTCGTCGAAAAGCTCTGTACCATTTTGCAATTTTCGCGATAGTTAACAAGATATTAATTACTAAATATCGTCGAATATTGGTTTTCAAGAATTTTTTACTCAAGTACTATCAACTTCACAGAAAAATAGCAAGATATAAAAATTGTTTATTTTCTTTTCATAAAGCACTAGGAATAATTTCAGAATTTTTTAGTATCGTATTTTCTCATTTTGGTAAAAATAGTCGTTAATAAGAAATACTAAAAAGTTAACAAAAAATTCTGAAAAAATTTCTAGAGCTTTATTAAAAAAAAATAAACAATTTTTGTCTCTTACTGTTTTTCTGTAAAGTTGATAGTTCTTAAGTAAAAAATTCTTGAAAACTAATATTTTAGTAATTAATATCTTGTTAACTATTGCGAAAATTACAAAATGATAAAGGATTTTTCAATTCAGTTTAATCCGCTCTACCCACGCACGAAACATTTTGAGGTTATTTATTTCCTGACACCTTGTATAATGTGATAACATATATAATATATTAGATCTTTACATACAGAACATTCTATGAAGACTCTTCTAAACTATTTCTCGAGATATCCTCTATTTTGTCATCATCTGTTTCGGAATGAATTTTCAAGATTACTCGGATCTATCACCGAAGTTGTCTCTTCTTTCGTTGTTTTCATCCTCTCTATTTTCGGGTTCATCTTGTTGGCTATCATGTAAATCTTGTGTTTCTTTAACCTCATTAAATACTTCTTTATATAATATATTACTGCGTTACAAAACTCAGCAGCTTCAACATTACCATTGTTACCAGCTCCTATACATATTTTAAAATGTACATAGAATTGAAATTTTGAAATACTTGAAACTTTGAAATACTCAGCATTAGATTATTAAGATTAGGGATGTGTTGGATATTCAGGAAGTATCCGATATCCGGCTGCATAATTGCTCTATCTGATATTCAACTGAATATCGAATATCTGCGGTGTCACATTCTTTCCAGATATTCGATATCCGGTATCCAGTAATTTTACAATCCGGTATGTTCCTAATTAAGATCTTTTTAAGATGCTTATGAGCAACAATAATATTAAATTATTTATCAATATAATTTGTGATATTACTATTAGTTGGGCAGTGATTGCGTTTTGATTGAAAATGATTTGGGCGAATAGTTTTCAGAATGGAATATGTATTATGAATTTACTCCCCGAAAATATATAAAGCACTCTAAAGATTGTAACGTTAATTATTCAGTTGTGTAGAATTGAAATATTACATATCACATTATTGTTAAATTATTTTTATTACATTATCTTCAGTAACATCCTGACTAACGCGTACTTTTTTCTCTTTGTTTAGTTCGGAGATTTTTTGGCTAATGTATGTGCCTACCTATTGCACTTGAAAATCTATTAATATTTCGTCATATCCACGTTCTGTGGATAACCAATATCGAAAAGTATCTAAATATGCAAATGTATGTTATTACTGAACAATTTACATAGTCTTTCACGCAAATTTTTGTCATAAAAAGTTGTAATGTTACATAAATAAATACTAACTAAATAAGTAAATAAATACAAAAAATATCAGATATATTTTTTCTAAAAATTGAAAAGTTATATGAATACGTTAGTACCTCATATAGTCAATATTTTGGCTAGATCCAATTTCGGTCGGGATTTTTCACTTTTTTTTTATTTTTAATCCTATTGGAGACTATTTTTGTGACAGAATTGACTTTTAAAGTAGAGGTACCAAATACGACTATAGCTAAATTTTTGACAAATACAGTACACTTTTGCTAACATTAACGATGTTGTCATATTGGCAATTCGTTATCCATACATCGTGTCCAAGGTACACCTATAATCAAAATAAATATAATAAATTAATGAATTAGCACGCAATTATCAATAAATTAAGGGAAATATATTAACTATAACATACTAGATTTTTTTCTATGTTTCTATAGCCCACAGGAAGATCACCTGAGTTCTTCTGCGCTTTTTTCGAATTTTTCTTACAAAGATCAACTATAATAGCTGCAATGTTTATATAAACCCTTATGGAAAAGTATCATTGGCCAGATGTAATCTGTTGTAATCCAAATATTACAAAAGCCACACAAAAATATAACAGTAACTACACGTAAATATTACAGATGTTTGTGTGATATTTTCGCGCTATAATCAGCGGATTACAGGAAAAGTAATATAAGGATTATAGGAAAAGTAGTACACGGATTATACAAGACAAATATTCATAGATTATAAAATATTACAGGTCAAAATACTACACATGCAGTAATGTATTACAGGCTGTAATATATTACATGCTGGCTGTATAATATTTGATGGCCTATATTATTTGAAAGAAATGTGTATATATATATATATATATATATTTAT
>NW_017306171.1:869728-882630 GCF_001594115.1 Trachymyrmex septentrionalis
GGGTCGCACAACCCGAATGAAAAGTGCAGCTCTGACATCCTGAGGTCTTCCACGCTTTTAGAGGGCGGACGCAATTGCGCGTTGTCGCGGCGTCGTTTTTCACGTCTGTTGCACTCTGTGTATGCGTCTCGCGTTGTTGTTTTATTCTATTCGTGTGTTATCGTACCGCGAGTCGTAGGAACTGGCGACTCCAGCGACCTTGTCAAGATGACGACTCACCGAACCGGGGAAGAGGAAGGAAAATAACCAGGACTGGGAGTCAAAGAGCAGCCGCTGTGGACGGATTGACCGAGGCGCACGACATCCTGTCCCTCAGGTAGCACGCAGGTGATATCGTTTATTATTTCGCCCTTTATTATAATGCGAGACATCTTATTGCATCCCATTCCTACAAGGCGGAACGATGGTGAGGACCGCGGATGGGGATGGCCACTCTACGATCCAATGACGGCGAGAGCTCTGTGAAGATGCCTCGAGGCAGCCAGAAGAGATCCTGTGGCCCCTTGAATTTCGTGCACCAGGACATGAGACACGGGCATGACGCGACTCACGTGATTAGCGGAGCCATGGGGCCACGCGCTAATAAGGCGCGATAGGGCCCCCTCACGGAGATAACGAGCCCTGCATGCCCCCGGGAGGATAAGCGCCCGGCACTTGTGCTGTGGCCAACGTAGCGAGCGGATTAACGAAGGACTCAGGACAAACTTACCGGGAGTGTGGAGGAACGAAGGAGAGAAAAGCAGTTGAGACGAGAATCTGCAGAAGGTTACGGTGAGACGAGCGTCCCCAAGCTGTAAAGTCGCCGATTTCCGAATCCGGGAGGCAATATTATCGCTGTTGAATACGCAATAGAGTACGCACGTGGCATTGCCGTGCGCTGGATCCCCGCGAGGTCCGTGCTAAAACGTGTCGCCTCCCGAGACGGTCCGTCATTGTCGAGAGAATTCTTTTTGCGTCTGCCTAAGCCACAGCCTCGTCATTTACTGTCGAGTTTTGTCGCGCGTCAAGTTATTGTATCGTATCGTATCGAAATTTTGTATCGTAATATTTACGTGTACTTTATCGTATCGGAACTTTGTATCGTAGTATTTGCGCGTATTCTATGGTATCGGAATTGTGTAGCGTCAAATTTGTGTGTATTCTGTCCTTCGTTAGAGCGGTGCGAAGCACCGCGAACGAACACGAGATCACGCCGTTCACATTACAATTGTTATTATTATATAATTACCGCATCCTATCGCTCTTTTGAGATGGTGAATTATTATTCGCATAAGTCGCGAGAAATATCTTTACGTGGCGTGAGCTCGTGCCGCCGAGATTTACGGAATTGATACGCATCGCGTAGAACATACCGGGGCCTGTGCAAGGCTCAATTACTGCGTTCGATCGAACCTTATCGCCACGATCTTGTCGGCGGGTACAAACGAAAGTCGGAGACTTATTAAATATAGTTGTTATTCTTTCTATTACTAATTCTTGCGTGGTTTATTGTCGTCACCATTTGCTTCTCCAAACGATCCTCTACCTTCGACCACGAACCGCCCCCTCTGCCATTTCCGAGGCTGAGCTACCAGTTACGAGCCCGTCGGCGTTTATAGCTCGTTAGATTATCGTATAGAGAAAATATCGCGTGATTTTAAAAAGAGTGGCACGCTCACTCGTGCCCGGCGCCCAACTATCATTTCGAGATTTTGCGTTGACTTAAGAGTGGCCGCGTGAAGACGCATTTCTGTCGCGTTTCCTTTGAAGTCACTCGCGGTCTGATTGTATAAAAGAAAATAGCTGTGAACACGCGACGAAGTTGCGCCACGCTTGTGAGTGCGGTTGCAATATATATTTTAATGAATTTAAGCAAATATTATATATTCAAAAAAATAATATCTATAATATAATCTGAACAATAGAATAAAAATAAATACAAAAAAATAATATAAAGAATATAATCAATAATAGTAGCTGTATAGGGCGGGTTCTAACTCTGGTCCTCTGAGGAGAGCGCGGGACGCGGGGGTACTCATAGGCGCGGGAGATGGCGCGGGGGGATACTCGTAGGCGCGGGGGGATACCCCTCGGCGCGGGCGGAGGAAGGCGCGGTAGAGGGGGAAGGCGCGGGAAGTCCCAGCGGCATCACTGTAATAGGGTCCAGGTCGGTTGATTCATAAACAATGCATTTCTTATTTTTTTTATCCGCCGCCGCAGCCACCGCCGCCGCCGCCGCCGCCGCCGCCGCTGCTGCGGGCCCCGCGTCCACTCCAAAAAATGCGTAGATAACAAGGGTTCGCACATTAGAGAAAGATAGAGCATGCACGACGCCTTACATGACACAATTATTATCTGGCATGTGCCAGATTAATAACGTGACTGATATTATAACATAGTATGCTTTATAGGCGATATAGCGCGTGATATGAGTGCAGAAAGGATAGAAGAAATGAATCCTCTTTTTTATGACGCAGTTTTTTTTCAATACGGTTTTTTATTAGCGCGTCGAGGTATAGGATGGATGGATGGATGGAGACTAAAAAATAAAGTTCATATATAAAATGATGTGGATGAAAATTTTTTATTCGCCTCTTATTACATCATGTTTTTTTCATACGTATTAAAAACTGAAGCTAATAGCTCGCAATCGATGAGTTGACGTCCATTGAAGAAGTCGCCGTCGCGTATGGCGTTCTCAGACGTATTGGAGAATCGCGTATACTTTGCATCAACCGTATCGACGAGTCGGGCTAATCGTTCGAACGTTACATCGATACACCCGTCAAAGCCAAACATACGGCGTAGGGTCGTTTCGGTCATCGTAATGCGTACATACGAAAAATCGAGACGTACAAGCGTAGCATCGTTCAGCGTGCAAGCTCTGACAGTTAGCGGTCCAACACTTATAAAATTGTCCTTGTATTCATTTCGAAGCATTTTGTAAATATTCCATCGTTGCTCGTAGAGACTCTTCCAGGTTTCGAGAAACAGCGGCAGTTCGTGTCCGCGATGATCTCCCAGGACGATCTCCACGTAACTCGGTGGGCCAATGTTGATTCCAATTTCCAAAAATTTACAGCCCGTATTCGTCAGTTCATAACGTCTGCTCAGTAAACGCATCGCACGATGCTGCGGACTGCATACATACATACATAATGTTAAAAAAACATTTCTTTTGTGTATAGAATGTCGAAACTTACATGTTATATTCATTCTTCACGTCGTACGATGCGCTGCTCTCTTTGGCAAAGTATATTCTTTTTTAACCGTTCGTACAAGCGGGTATCGCAAGACTGATTGCATCCGCGTAAATTGTGACATATATGGTAACACTTCTGGAATCGAAGAGGGGAGACAGGCCCTCCCCACTTTTTCCAAGAATTTCAAACGTGTTGCGACATGTTTTATCACGTCTTTCTACATATTTTTTGTCACAAGTTTATACGTACATTCATACATACGTTTATACATACATACTCGTAATGTTAAAAAAGCATTTCTTTTGTGTATAGAATGTTGAAACTTACATGTTATATTCATTCTTCACGTCGTACGATGCGCTGCTCTATTTGGCGAAGTAAATTTATTTTTTTAACCATTCGTACAAGCGGATATCGCAAGACTGATTGCATACTCGTAAATTGTGGCGTATATGGTAACACTTTTGGAATCGAAGAGAGGAGACAGGCCCTCCCTACTTTTTCCAAGAATTTCAAACATGTCGCGACATGTTTTATCACGTCTTTCTACATATTTTTTGTCACAAGCTTATACATACATTCATACATTCATACCTTTATGCATACACACATACATACATACGTTTGTACATATACGTTTATACATACGTTTATACGTACATTCATACATACGTTTATACATATATATATTTATACGTTTATACATACGTTTGTACATATACGTTTATACATACGTTTATACATATACGTTTATACATACGTTTATACATACGTTTATACATATACGTTTATACATACGTTTATACATATACGTTTATACATATGTACGTTTATACATACGCGTTTATACATATACGTTCATAAATATACGAGTACATGTATTATAAAGGAAGGGAAAAAAGAAATATGTAATAAGTACGTTAAGATATTTTTAATACATTTTGTAACGCACAATTCTTAACATGTTGTCCACATCGCATAATATTAGTAACATCCAGATTAGTTAAGATTCGATATCTTCGTAAACTGCATCCAAGGTGTCGATGTACATGCGTTCTCGCTCATTGTCCAGAAGCAAGTTCCACAGCCACGTTACACGCGTCCCTTAACGTACACGATAGCATCATCTTCAAATACAGCTGTCGTGATCAGACGTTTCGCCTCGTTGTACGGAATCATCCCGTCCTCCCATCGCAATCCATGATGATAAGCACTCAACCAGGAAGCGCAAGATCTGTCGGATCTTGTCAAAAATTTCCATGGTACGGGACTCGTAAAAATATAATGCGTGAGAACGGTCCCCTGTTTCAGCACCGCCACTTCCTTCACGATAAATTTCTTGTTAACGATGAATCCTTGCAGATCCACGAACGTTAGCATAGACATGTTGTCGAGAATACTGCGATCGATTGCGGCGTATCGTAGATTTTATATCGTGTCGGAGGTACACTTAGGTGATTTTGCGCACAACGTTGGTCAACGAATTATACTGAACCACACGATCGTGTATGATGAGACAATAGGCTGTTGTATTTGCGGGCACGTTCTCCTTACATTCAAAGTCTAATCCCACGTCCACGGTGCCACTCTTGACCGATTCGTTCTGTCGAGAGCAATCGATGATCACGAACGGGCCATTACGTAAAAAAGTTGTAAAGGTGAGACTCGGCTCGAGATACTCGTATCCATAGTAGCCCTTGCAGAAACGCGCGTAAAAGTCGTATAGAATCGCACATCTGTTTTATCAAAATCTAGATTCAAATCATCGTACGGAAAACATTCCGTATTCAGATAGAGTTTAGCATTGGTTAATTTGCAGTGGTCGAATCGACTTGCATCCTCAGATATGATATTTTTTCGACCTGTTTGCATAGCGAAAATGACGTAGCGCGGCTTCTAGAGCTGACTAGCCGTCTTGATGGCCCACGAATGCTTGGTTGTGCTCTGCAATAGCGAAAACTCGTACAGATCCCAAGAGCGAAAAGCCATGTTCAGATATCGTCCGCTCTCCAAAGCGCGCAGCATCGACAGCTTATTTATCTCGCTCAATAACACGTGCGGCATTTGCCACTATACTTTGAATAATTCGAGCATCGGCTCTGTCGCCGAATCTCCCGTCAGACAATTGTTGTCGTTGCGCGCTCATATTAAAATCAATTCGTGACGAGCGTTGATTACCACACGTCTGTAATCTTCGCAAAATCCCAACAATACGTAGAGCGGTACACAGAAATTAAAGTATCCGGCCGCAGTAGTCTGCGCATCCCAGCCGGCATTCCGCAGAATCACGCTTCTGTCGGATGACACTGTTACATAGTTTTTGATCGTGCTGGTTATGTCCACGTTTCTGTTACGATCAATCTCCACACCGTTAAGTTCATATCGAATCTCATCGAATATAAACGCGACGCAATTATTTCCCAATGACACCCTGAACTACTTTGTTCTTCGTCAGTTTTCCCTCGATGTATAGAAAGCTTTCGTACGGCAATGTGTACAGATCCTGTTGCTGTATGGGTATTCTTATCTCGTCGCTGTACCCGAACGTTGTGTTGGGGAACGGGTTGTACATGTGAGTCTCAATCTTGACGATGCGATCGTCGAAGATCGGCTCGTCTTTAATGTTTAGGATATCAGTCATCTCAAATGTTGCGCACCGCGAATCCCAAAAACTTTAAAAATGTAACGTTCGACGCGCTGAGCTCCTTCTTCATCTTCTTAATGCAGTTGGATGAGCGAGTGTTATCGAGCTGTGACGTCGTTGGCCTTGTAAAGAACGTTATCTCTCTGCGTGCGCTCCGTTCCGTTCAACACGAGCATCTCACGCTCATGTTATCACTGTTCACGTCGTACGTGCAATCTAACGGTGATCTCTTCTTCGCGAAAATCGAGTAATCGTCCGTTCTGGTCGACGACGCGTATCGTTAGATCCGTAATGCTCCGTGCGATGGTCGGTAGGTAAATGATCTGCGCCGGCCTTTCCGATATCTTATATCCTGGCAGCACGCTCGGCGAAAATTCGTGTATCGTGTGCGCGCTTTTGCCGTTGCTGTACGCACCTGTGGTCACGTTGCACTCTACGCGGATAACGTTTACGTTCATTATGTTGATCGTCATGTCCGATTCGTGCCATCTTCGCGGTCGCAGTATACGCTTCGACGAGAATCCCAGCAGCGATCCAATGCTGTTGGGCTTGTCAAAGTTTATTCTGTACGCACATCTAATCTCGCATCTCATCGTGTTGTAGATTGCGCGAAGCGTAATCGGGTATTCTCCACCCTCACCGTTATCATCATCGGCGTCATTGTTCTTATTGTCACCGCGCACTACGTCAGCGGTTTCAAGCGCGTCGCGGTGAGGACGTTTCTGTAAAATCGCGCGTTTCAGAAATTCATTTATGTCTCGCACTTCGTACGAACCTTCGGGAATTGTAATTTCCGCATCATCTTTGGCAAAATAAAATTTGTTGTTCGATTTGTTCACGTTCGGTATCGTGTGATAAGTCTCAAAAATCGCCAGACCGAGCTCGTAATCATTTTCACTCAAATCTATGGCGGGAAAATAGTTTGCCGCGAGGCCGGTGCCCTTCCCGCTCAGCGTAAGCGTCAGCGACATGACGGTGATCGACTAATACTGAGATTTCACAGCATCTCGCCGAGCTTTTTAAATTCACGCGCGTCTACCGTTTGTAGAAACCGCAGGCACATCTGTCCGCAGAAGCTTTGATCGTACGTCTGATAGGACGTACGATTGTACTCTATCGTCGTAGCACCGTTCCCGAAATATCGCACTAGTTCCTTGGGAGGTTGAAGATGACCGACACTGTCAAAGTGTACGACGCGGTTGTTCCTCTTCGCGTACGCTACCCAGTGAGTAACAGGCCCCGTCGCATCGTCCAGATTCACGATACCGCTTTCGTTTCGACGCACACCGCTCGTCGGTAACGCGTTACGCATGAAAACGCCTCTAAAGTATGGTATGCGCATACGTCTCGCGAGCTCGTTTAATTGCATATTTGTAGTTGCGCCAGATGGCATTTTTATCGTCTCTTTGGCGTTTTTTTTTTTCTTTGCAGTTGCCTGTCCATGTTTGTACGAGCCGAGATACAGTCCGCGTCCGTATTTGTACGGAGCGAGATACAGTCCGCGGTCCTGTTCCCTCGCGCGGTCGTGTCGTTGCAGCTCTTTGAGCTGACGTCGCGCGGCTTTGTTGTCGTTTTCCGCTTTCGCCACGCTGGCCGCTTCGCCGATCAAGGATCCGAGCGCGCCCAACATTGGCAGAAACGGTAACGCACTCGTTTCGCCGTTGAAAGTATCCGCTTTTTCGTCGTTTTTTTCTTCTTCGTCGTCGTCTTCTTCTTCGGTTTCATTCCCATGCCGATCTTGGTCTTGGCTTTCATTGCTGCCCAGACGGCAGCAGCGGCGGCTCTCTCGCCCAGAGCCGAATCACTCGCGGTAATGCGTTTCCGCGCCTTCTCGGCTAGTATATTGTCTGTCGCGTGTCTATCGGTAAGATCGTTGTTGTGCGAATACGCAATGTCGTGTTCCCGACACGCCGCGTCCAGCGGATTTATGCCCGCGTCACCTCTGGCTAATCTCTTCGCAAGTCGAGTGCCTGGGCCGCAAAACTGATAGCCCGGAATATGTAACTCGAAAGGAAGCGCGTTTACCGCTCGATTCAACAGACTACCGCCCGACGCTGACATTCGTTACAGTCCTTTATCTTAGGTGCGGGACCGTCGACGTGCGTTCGCTACCACGGCTGATTGTAGTGCTCGTCGCACCGACGATAGGTTCGAACCTCCGAATCTGCCTTCACGTGTTCCAGAAGCTGGTTCCAAACGTGTTCGATGTAATCGCCGTACACGCGTAAGAGTAAGATCTTTGGTATATATTGTAACTGCTCGGCGCTCAAGTTTCGAATATCCGAAGGATGACTCAGCGCGAGATACATTTTGCTACTAAGCGATTCGTGGGATTCGCACGTCTTTAAATAGTCGTTCGAGAGCGCACAGCCTGTAGTGTGAGCATGAAATTCGAGCTGCAACCACTGACGATACGCGTCACGAACTGTGACGCGAAATCGCGAATAATGGGAGGTAGCGCGGAGAAGCGCAAGCACGGCGAAATGCTGCCGAGTACTATACGTATTTGCGGCCCATCGAATTGCGGTAAAACCAACGTTCTCATAAGCTTACTCGAGAGCCCGAACGGTGTACATTTCGAGAACGTGTACGTCTATTCGAAATCGTTACAACAGCCAAAGTATCGATATTTCGAAAATTTGTTTACGTCTATCGACGAAATCGGCTACTTTACGTTCTCCAACAGCAGCGACGTCGTTTCACCGAGTGAGGCGCGCCCAAATTCTATTTTTATCTTTGATGACGTGGCATGCGACAAGCAGGATGCGGTGAGAGAATACTTTTTGATGGGTCGCCACACGAACGTTGACTGCTTCTATCTCTGTCAGATGTACGCAAGGATACTTAAACATCTGATACGCGACAACGCGAACTTTCTGATCCTATTCAAACAGGACGGTACCAACTTGAAACTCGTTTACAACGATCATGTGAATATCATGTCATACAACGCATTTTGCGCATTGTGCCACGCCTGTTGGCAACAATAATATGGATTCGTAGTGATAGACAAAGATAGTGCGCTCACAAATGGACGATACAAAAAAGGATTTAACGAGTTCGCGATACCGTAACGCGACCAGTCGTTGTCGATACTTAGTCACAGACGAACATGGCAGATGTGCGCGAGCATGAAAAAATCACGAGAGCGATCGAGAAGACGAGCGAGTCGATCCGCAAGAAACATCGCGCTCTGAAGACCGACGATAGACTCGAGGAAGACATCGCGTTGAACAGACGTTTTAAGCCTCTTATCGAGCCGCTGCGACTTTTCGTCGACATCCCCGACGTGCGCACGACAAAGAGAGAGTCGCGCGACGAAGATGCAGCGTCTGCCCATAAACGCGAGAGGAAGGAGGAAGAGGAACAAGAAGAGAGAGAAGAAGCGAGCGAGACGTTCGAGCGTTCCTCTGTATAAATCCAATGATCGATCGCACGATGATGTACAACCAATAACCTCCACCCCGCGTGCCAAAATCGTACCAACGATAGAGTCGTTGGAGAACGTTTTCGAAACGACGGAAGATTCGCTAGCGACGAAGGTTCAAAATTAGCTGCAAACGTCGGAAGGTCGAGAAGCGTTACGAGCTGGTTTGGGCCCGCTGGGTCAAAAGTACGTCGAGGCCGTCCTGAGGGGAGCGCGAGATAAAGAGAGCAGCATAGATCGCATGTACGGCGTTTACCTACACAAGGATGGGCTGATGTTTGGCAATAAACGTTTCGACGTGGATGACGCGGACAACATATTATAATTATCGACGGCGTACGATACGCCGGTACACCAGATCTTTACGAGTTGATTTTCAAGAGAATTCCCGACGATGCCCTCTACACGGAAGACGATATGCACAAGTACAAGAGCATGTTGTTGGTGACTAACGCGCAAACACAAGTACCATTCACAGGGTCGATTATCAGGTGTACACCTATTAAATGCGGATTTTTTTCCGAAAAAAACACGTTAAATTCGGAAAAATGATAAAAAGAGCTTTATTCAAAATATGCTCCATTGCTAGTTACATTTTTCCCATCTTTCGAGCAATTTGTGGATACCACGCCAGTAAAAATCTTTCCCCTTTACCGCGAACCATTCATCGAGCAATTTTTTCACATCTTCGTACGAACCAAAACGCTGTTCAGCAAGTGCGTGATCCATCGACGCAAACAAGTGATAATCGGAAGGAGCCAAGTCTGGTGAGTAAGCCGCATGGGGTAGTACTTCCCAGCTGAGTGCTTCCAACATGTCGCGAACCTGTTTTGCCGTATGTGATGGAGCATTGTCATGAAGAAAAATGACTTTGTGTTGTCTCTTTTGGTATTCTGGTCTTTTTTCAAGTAGCGAACGGTTCAAATCGATCAATTGTTGTTGGTAGCGTCCAGCATTAACTGTTTCACCAGGTTTTAACAGCTCATAATAGACCACACCCTCCTGGTCCCATCAAACACAGAGCATCGTCTTTCTGCCAAAGCGATTCGGTCTTGCGGTCGATGTGGATGGTGCGCCTGGGTCTACCCACGATTTTTTGCGCTTGGGATTCTAAAAAAAATGCACTTTTCATCCCCACTAACGATGCGATGCAAAAACGACTTCCTTTTGTATCGTGCAAGCAAAATTTCAAATGTGTTTTTGCGCCTCTCCATCTGCCTGCCGTCCAACTCATGCGGTACCCATCTTCCGATCTTCTGAATCTTTCCCATCTCTCGTAGGCGATTAGAAACAGCTTGTTAACTAACGCTCAATTGCTCTGCGAGTTGTTTTTGTGTTTGTGAATCATCTTTGTCCAACAATGCTTGCAATTCCACATCTTCGTACCTTTTTGACGGTTTTCCGTGTTCCTTGTCTGCAACATCGAAGTCACCATTTTTAAAATGCTGAAACCATCGTTCCCACGTATCTTGCGATGAAGCATGTTCATCATAAGCTTCTCGAAGTAATCGGTATGATTCAGCAGCAGTTTTCTTCAAATAAAAACAAAAAATTAATGCTGTCCGCGAATGCTCTTTGTTTGATATAAATTTCGACATATCGAACACAGCAACACAACACTATGTAAACACTTTTTCAATTTATCACTCGCGCGCGTCTGACACTTGTTGATGGCACTTCAAAATGGCATAACAGTCAAATCTTTATACCACACACTGCATTGATGCGCTATCTGTTTTCTCAAATCCGCATTTCATACTTGTACACCTGGTATTGAGCAATAGAGGATACAAGTACAAACACGTAATCGCGCCGTTGATGTCGATCACACCCAAGAAACAGAAGAAATCTGGAAAGGGATTACCTCACGCAATGACATTGAACGACAACGCGATCGATTATGTGCACTAGGATGATCCGAACCAGCTAGTAAATCGTCTACGATTGCTCGACGCTTCGCACCAAGCAGGCAACGACGCTCACGGCAACGAGGTGCTGTCGATCATCGAGGAACTTCGCGAAGCCGGTCTTATTATAAATTAAATCGCGTATTCATAAAACGAGTCAGTCGAGTGACACCAGCGAGAAAAATACATTAATTTCTTATACTCTGTGTATTACACGTCTAATCATGAGAAAGAAATCTGATGGAAAGGAAGAAAAAATTAGCTCCGAGAAACGTCGGCTCATCGAGGAATTGCACGCTCCGGCGAGAAGAAATTTTCCGCGAAGGCCTGTCATAGTCCGGGGGTACGACGATCTGTGGCAGGCTGATATAGTTGAGATGCTCTCGTACACGAGTTTCGATAGAGGCTACCACTGCATACTCACCGTCATCGATGTGTTGAGCAAGTACGCGTGGGCCGTTCCGCTCAAGAGCAAGGGTGGAAGCGAGACGGCTAACGCTATCGCTGAGATCGTTCGAGAGAGCGAAAGATGTCCGAAAAATTTACAAACGGATATGGGGAAAGAATTTTACAATGCAGATGTACAGAATATCTTGAAAAAACACAACGTTAATCACTATTCCACGTATTCGACGTTGAAAGCGTCAGTGGTCGAGCGGTTCAATCGCACGCTCAAAAACGACATGTGGAAGATGTTTACACTCAACGGCAATTACAAGTGGGTCGACGAGCTGCCGCGTCTGGTGTCAGATTACAACGCGAGCAAGCATTTCACCATCGGCATGCGACCCGCTGACGTAACTTCTGCGGTCGCCGAAAACCTCTTGGGCATAGTGTACAGTGCGATAAAGATAGCAGGTCCTGCAAAATTCAAAGTAGGTGATTTGGTACGCGTGAGCAAGTACATGACGATTTTTGAGAAGGGTTACACACCAAATTGGACCACCGAAGTGTTTACGATCGTTAAGGTGCAGCGTACCAATCCCATAATTTACCGTCGCTGGAGCGTTCTACGAGCACGAGTTGCATCCTGCTACTCATCCTTACGTGTATCTCGTGGAGAAAGTGTTGCGCAGGAAGGGCGACGAAGTGTACGTCAAGTGGCTGGGATTCGATGGTTCGCACAATTCATGGATACACAAAAACAATGTTATTTGATAAATTTTTGATATATTTTGTATACATATAACAATATAAGAATATAAACGTGTAAAATATTTTTTTTATTATCCTTTCCATTTTTAGAGTATACAGATATAAAATACGTATATAAATGTACGATACATGAAATGAAAAAGAACAGTAGTACATAATAAATATACTACATAAAACATAATAGTAATACTTATATAAAACGTAAAAACATAATGCGTAAATTATAATGATAATAGTACATAATAGTAACAGGTATGTAGATTGTACGAGAATATTTAAAGAAATGTAAAAAGACGTACACAAAGTACAAATTAAGATAATACATAAAGCATAATAATAGTAATACATATACGCTGTATAAAAATATAAAAAAATGTAAAAACATAATAGTAATATAAATGTTGATATGTACATATACGAGGTCTGGCTATTAAATAACAAGACTGCTTATAAAAAAGAGTTTTATTTTAA
The DNA here is from genome assembly GCF_001594115.1 of Trachymyrmex septentrionalis. Taxonomy (NCBI): domain Eukaryota; kingdom Metazoa; phylum Arthropoda; class Insecta; order Hymenoptera; family Formicidae; genus Trachymyrmex; species Trachymyrmex septentrionalis. Next base: position 882,515 of record NW_017306171.1, read on the forward strand.
AAATTATTCTACAATTGAATGCTCCCCTTCAATGTACTCCCCTCCCCTCGCCACACACCGTTCCATTCGTTTTTTTCATTGGTCAAAGCAATGCTGGAAGTCTTCTTTTGTAAGAG
>NW_017306171.1:883297-894044 GCF_001594115.1 Trachymyrmex septentrionalis
AGAGACAGGTCGACCTGGACGTTGGTCATCTTCGGTGCTCTCTCGGCCTTCAGAAAACCGTTTATACCATTCGAAAACACGCGCACGAGATAGAGAATTCTCACCATAGGCCTCTTTCAACAACTTATAGCACTCAGTCGGAGTTTTTTTTAATTTAACGAGAAATTTCACATTGATCCGTTGCTCGTGTTTTTCGTCACACATTGTTATTGGCACGAGAAAAAAACAAGTTCGTTTCTAACCTCTATAGAAAAAATACTACTACTGCGACAAAAACGTGTTTTCGTACTGAAATTCGTTTCCTACCCTACTCCTCTAGGACGCCTTCTGCGCGCGCAGTCTCGTTATTTAATAGCCAGATCTCGTATGTAATTACTGTTTATATATATTTAAGTTATGTTGTTGAAGATCGATGGCTTGAATTATACCGAAACGTTCGAATCTTTGACCAAATGCAAGGTTGAAATAAACAAACTTATTATTGCGCACAAATTACCGAATTGATTATAATTATACTCTCACTTGTCCGTTTGTTAATCATTATTATTTAAATTTCGAAAGTCCGATTTCAATATTGTGAAATATAATCACTTATCCGCTGTAGAAGTGCTTATATTTATAGCGTTTGTGATTCTTTTTGCATGGTTGCATTTTGTTCATACAGCCGCACGGAAAAGTTTAATGTTATCATCCGTTTTTCCAAATTTTTTGTAAACGTAAGTAGAGGTAATAGAGGGATTCTAATGAGACTATAGGGAAGCGCAGGGGGTACTTGTCGGCGCGGGGGGTACTCGTAGGTACGGGAAGGAGAAGACAAAAAAAGGTTCCGGGGGTATCGCTATTTACATAAGCATAGGACCCCGGTCGATTGATTACATAAACATGATGATATTCCGCTATGCGTTCCTTATTTTTTTCGACAGACCGCCGCCATCCACCGCCGCTGCCATCCACCGCCGCCGCCATCCGCCGCTCGCCACTCCTCATCACTCTACTCCCCCCCCTCTCCAAAAATGCGTAGATAACAAAGGCTCGCATGTTAGAGAAAGATAGAGTGCGACGAATCGGAGCGCGTAACGTGATATAAATCAAGAAAGGACGGAAGAAATGAATCAATTGAATCCTCTTTTTTTATGACGCAATTTTTTTCAATATGGTTTTTTACTAGCGCGGTATAGAATGGGGGGAGGGAGAGTAAAAAAAATATACATATGTAGTAATGCGAACAAAAAATTTCTTCCTCACATATTATTAAATTGTTCTTTTTTCACACGTATTAATAACTAAAGCTAATAGCTCGCAATCGATGAGATGATGTCCATTGAAGAAGTCGCTGTCGCGTATAGCGTCCTCAGACATGATATTGGAGAATCGCGTATACTTGGCATCAACTGTATCGACGAGTCGGGCTAATCGTTCATCGAACATCGATACATCCGTCAAAGTCAAATATACGGCGTAGCATTGATTCGGTCATCGTAATGCGTACAGACGAAAAATCGAGACGTACAAGCGTAGCATCGTTCAGCGTGCAAGCTCTGACAGTTAGCGGTCCAACACTTATAAAATTGTCCTTGTACTCGTTTCGAACCATCTTATAAATATTCCATCGCTGCTCGTAGAGGCTCTTCTACGTTTCGAGAAACAGCGAGAGTTCGTATCCGCGATGATCTCCCAGGGCAATCTCCACATAACTCGGAGGACCAAAGTTGATTCCAATTTCCAAAAATGTGTAGCCCGTATTCGTCAGATCGTAATGTCTGCTCAGTAAACGCATTGCACGATGCTCCGGACTACGTACATACATAATGTGTATAGAACGTTGAAACTTACATGTTATAATATTATATATTCCTTCTTCACGTTGTACAATGCACTACTCTCTTTAGCGAAGTACATTTTTTCAACCGTTCGTACAAGCGAACAATGCAAAACTAATTGCATCCGCGTAAATTGTGATGTACGAGGTCTGTTCAAAAAGTCGCGAATTTTGTGTTTTTTCAAAAATTATTTATTTATTCATGAATGTCTATTTTGTCCCCTTCAAAGTAATCCCCATCAGATATTTATACACTTGTTCTAACGTTTTTTCCAATCCTCGAAGCACTTCAAAAAATTATTTTTTGTGATCCTGTTCAGCTCCTCCTTCGATGCCGTCTTTATCTCCTCAATCGTAACGTAGCGTCGTCCTTTCATGGGCCTCTTCAGTTTCGGGAACAAGAAAAAGTCACAGGGGGCCAGATCTGGGGAATACGGTGGCTGCGGCATCATTAGTGTGTTGTTTTGGTCAAAAATTCGCGCACAAGCAACGATGTGTGAGCAGGGGCGTTATCATGGTGCAAAAGCCAATTTTTGTTCTTCCACAAATCCGGGCGTTTCTGGCGGATTGCTTCGCGCAAATTGCGCATAACTTGCAGGTAATATTCCTTATTGACCGTTCTACCCTGTGGCAAGAACTCATGATGCACCACGCCCCTGCAATCGAAGAAAACTGTAAGCAAAACCTTCACATTCGACCGAACTTTGCGCGCTTTTTTCGCTTGGCTCTTGCGGCAGCTTCCATTGGGATGATTGAGCTTTGGTTTCCACGTCATAACCATAAACCCATGATTCGTCACCAGTTATAACTCTCTGGAGCACATTTGGGTCGTCGCGGACAGAGTCCAACAGCTCCTTAGCAATGTTAATGCGATGCTGTTTTTGGTCGAAATTGAGCAATTTTGGTACGAATTTCGCGGCGACCCGTCTCATGCCCAAATCATTGATAAAAATCGAATGGCACGAGCCAATCGATATGTTTAGGTCCTCAGCAACCTCTCTAACGGTGATTCGATGATTGGCCAATACTATTTTCTTCACTTCATCAATGTTTTCGTCTGTTGTTGACGTGCTCGGGCGTCCGGCACGCTCTTCGTCGTTCACATCTTCTCGGCCGTCTGAGAACATTTTGTACCACCGGTAAACGTTGCTTCGGTCCAAGGTAGCTTCACCATATGCCACAGTCAACATTCGGAATGCGTCCGCGCACTTAATTTTGTTTTTCACACAAAATTTGATACAGATTCTTTGATCCATTTTTTGGAATAGGCAAAAATCGAAGACGAGCCAAAACACGTGCAAGCAAAGCAGCTGTCAAAAATTAACTGAACATTCAAAATGGCCGAACTTGTCGGCATAAGTGAGAGACATGAGTACCAACATAACGCCACAAAAAATCGAAAATCGAATATACGTAACCCGCGGAAATTCAAAATTCGCGATACTTTTTGAACAGACCTCGTATACGGTAATACTTCTGGAATCGAAGAGGGGAGGCAGGCCCACCCCCTCTTTCCAAAAATTTGAAATGTGTCGCGACACGTCTATTGACGTATTTTCTTTGCCACAAGTTTATAGATACGTTTATACGTACATACGTTCATACATTTATCAATATATACGTTCATACGTACGTTTATATATACGTTTATACAGCAACCGCACTTACGAGCGTGGCGCAATTTCGTCCCGCGTTTGCAGCTAATATTCTCACTTATACAGTTAAGTTCACTTATATAGTGAAGTTGTGACTTCAAAAGAAACGCGACAGAAATCTGTCTTCACGCGGTCACTCTTAAGGACAATGCAAAATCTCGAAACCGATAGTTGGGCGCCAAGCATGAGTGAGCGTGCTACTCTTTCTCAAAAGCATTTGGTATGTCCTTTATTTACAATATTCTAACGAGCTGCAAACGCCGATGATAGTTCAGCCTCGGAAATGGCAAAGGGGGCGATTCGTGATCGAGGATAGAGAATCGTTTGGGGAAGCGAATGGGCGACAGCAATAAATCACACAATAATTAGTAATAATAAGAGTAACAAATATTTGATTAATCTTCGACCTTTGCTTGTACTCGTAGACAAAGTCACGGCGACAGTATTTGATCGAAATGCGTTAATTTAGCCTCGTACGGGCCCCGATATGCTCTACGCGATGCGCAGCAATTTACGCTAATTCTCAGCGGCACGGGCTCACGCCACGTAAAAATATTTCTCACAAATTGCACGAACAATAGCTCGACGTTTTGATAGCCGAGATAAGAGACGGTTACGGTATCATCACAAACACGACGCGACCTCGTGCTCGTCCGTGGGGCTTCGAACCGTTTTGCAAAAAGTCAGAGAAAAATAAAGTACACGTAGACACCACGATACAAAATTCCGATACAACAATGCAACTCGATTCGCGACAAGACTTAACGACAATGACTAGGCTGTGGTGGACGCAGAAAATAACTCTCCCGAAAGCTTATAATGAGTCGTCGCGGGTGGCGACACGCTTAGACGCAAATACCGCGGAAAACTTAACGCACGACACTTCCCCGTGCATTTCATACGCTAAATCCGACAACGACAATGACACGCGTTTCCCGGACTAGGAAATTGGCGACCTTACACTTTTGTGGCGCTTGTTTCACTGTTCTGACCCTTCGTATAGCACTCGGCTCTCTGTTTCCGCTCTCGAGGTCCTGTGTCCTTCCTCGGTGCTTCGCCTTTGCTCGCCACAGCACAAGTGCCGGGCGCTGATCCTCCCGGAGGCACGCAGGAATCGCTATTTTCACAAGGAGCCTTATTGCGCCTAATTGGCGCGTGGCCCTGCGGCTTCGCGAATCGCGTGAGCCGTGTCACTCAAGCATCCCGTGCTCTAGCTCGCGGAATTCAATGGGATCTCTTTCGGCCGCTTAGGAGATTCTCTAGGACTTTTATTGTGTGGGAGACTCGCATCTCGATGCCGGCTTCCGGTCGTCGATGTCTCCATTTCCGACTCCTCAGGGGTCTCAGTAGCGCCGTCATGGAGCTCTCGCCAATAGTGGGGCGTAAAGTGGCCATCCCCGGCTGCGGTCATCGTGATCACTCCGCCATGCGCCTATAATGTGGTGCAATAAAACATGTCTCCAACCAAAAGCAAAATGGAAATGTGGAGCGATATCACTAGCGTGCTACTCATTTGGTAGGATGCTGGGCGCCCTGACCAATCCGTCCTCAATAGCTCTTTCTTTGACTCTTAGTTCTGGCCGTCTTTTCTCTTCCTCTACAGTTTGGTGAGACGATGCGAAATTTACAAGGTCGCAAGGAGGTCGCCAATTATCCTGTAAAACTTGCGATACGATAACGCACGAAAATAAAAACGATAAACCGATGTAGAAAATCTGCGAGACGCATAAACAAAACGAAACAAACCGGACATATACAAAATGACGCTACGAGAGTGCGCAAATACGTCCGCCTTCTAAAAAGTGGAAGGACTCAGGACGCCAGAGCTGCGCTATTCGGTCGAGATTTACGACTCTTGTGACGGACAGAAAACGTCACATCACAATACGTACGTTTAAACGTACATTCATACATACGTTTATACATACGTTTATACATACGTTGATACGTACATACGTTCATACGAGTGTATTATAAAGGAAAAGAAAAGAAATACATAATAAATACGTTAATGTTTGAGATCATAAAATCGAAAATTCTTTTCTTCTTAATTATTATAAATTGTCGTTAAAATTGGGTGTATAAAATAAGCCTTTAAATTCTTTTTAGCACGATCTCAATCTTAACAAGTTCGATCATTTTGTTATTTTTTAATAAAATAAACTCATTTTGAACATACACATTGCCAACAGCAACGGCTTGCCGAATCTTCTAGAGAAACGCGATCGTGCGTGCGAGCGCAGCGCTTAGACGAAAAGGTCACGGGCGACTGCTAATCCACAAGCGGATTTTCTGTTGCGCATGACTAGTACGCCAAAAAATTGAGAATCCGAGCCGTCAATCAACCTCATATATCAGGTGGCACTTTGAAAAAATAATCGTTGGCAAATTTTTATTGGCCACTATTAAAAAGAGGCTCCGTGCCACGGAGGCAATATATACGCCGATTGCCGCCGTTCCCGCCTCTTAGTGCTTAGAATCGCATAGTTGCTAATCTTGAAAACCGCCGTGAAAAACCGCCAAGTTGGAAACCGCTGTGAGTGATCCTTCGAGTAAGAGAACCGCCGAGAAAATCGCCGCGATCTTTTATCGCGATCGAGTGAGTCAATCCTGAAAAGGATAGTGTGTAAAATTCTCTGTGTGTAATTTCTTAAATTTGTGTAAAGTTTATTGCTTTTAGAATAAATTGATCTTTTTTTGTTAAAAAGAAAAGAACGTTAATATTCGAACTCTTGTGCGTTGTGCCATTCTTGTGCCGTCCTCTCGCTCTATTCGTTCACGCGGTGTATTCGCATATAGTTAACGAATGTTGATTTAAAAAATTCTTTTGTAGCCACTAGTTATATATTTTCAATACATTTTATAACGCGCAATTCTTAACATGTTATCCACATCATATAGTATTAGTAACATCCAGATGAGTTAAAAATTCCATGTATTCGTAAAATAAATCCAAGGTCTTGATGTACATGCGTTCTCGCTCATCGTCTAGAAGCAAATTCCTTAGCCACGTTCGTTTTTCGCGTCATTTAACGTATACGATAGCATCATCTTCAAATACAGCTGTTGTGATCAGGCGTTTTGCCTTGCTGTACGGGACCATCCCGTCCTCCCATCGCAATCCATGGTGATAAGCACTCAACCAGGAAGCACAAGACCTGTCGGGTCTTGTCAAAAAATTTCATGGCATAGGACTCGTAATAATGTAATGCGTGAGAACGGTCCCCTGTTTCAGTATCGTCACTTCCTTTACGATAAATTTCTAGTTAACGATGAATCCTTGCAGATCCAATCAACGTTGGCACGAGCATGATATCGAGAAGCAGTCGACTGCGGCGTATCATAGATTTTATATCGTGTCGGAGGCGCACTTAGGTGATTTTGCGCACAATGTTGGTCAATGTATTATACTGAATCACACGATCGTGTATGATGAGACAATAGGCTGTTGTATTTGTAGGTACGTTCTCCTTATATTCAAAGTCTAATCGCACGTCGAAGATGTCACTCTTGATCGATTTGTTCTATCGAGAGCAATCGATGATTACAAACGGACCATTACGTAAAAAAGTTGTAAAAGTGAGACTTAGCTCGAGATATTCGTATCCATAGTATCCCTTGCAGAAACGCGCGTATAAGGCGTGACTGAATCGCACATTTATTGTTATCAAAATTCAGATTCAAATTATCGTACAGATAACATTCCAAATTCAGGTAGAGTTTCGCATTGGTTAATTTACAGTCGTCGAATCGACTTATATTCTCGGACATGACATTTTTTCAACTTGTTTGCATAACGAAAATGACGCGGCTTCTCGAGCTGAGTAGACGTCTTGATGGCCCACAAATGCTTGTGCTTTATAAGAGCGGAAACTCATACAGATCTCACGAGCGAAAAGCTATGCTCAGATATCGTTCGTTCTCTAAAGCGCGCAGCATCGACAGCTTATTTATCTCGCTCAATAACACGTGGGGCATTCACCACTGTACTTTGATTAATTCGAGCGTTGGCTCTGTCGCCAGATCTTCCATCACAATTGTTGTCGTTGCGAGCTCGTATTAAAATCAATTCGTGACGAGCGTTGATCACCACACGTTTTTAATCTTCGCAAAATCACAGCAGTACGTAGAACGGTACAGAAATTACATTATCTGGCCGCAATAGTCTGCACATCTCAGCCGCATTCCGCAGAATCACGCTTCTATCGGATGACACTGTTATATTACACTGTATAATTTTTTAAGCGTGCTAGTTATGACCACGTTTCTGTAACGGTCAATCTCCACACGTTCAGTTCATATCGAATCTCATCGAATATGAACGCGACGCAATTATTTTCCAATGCCACGTTAGCACCCTGAGCCATTTTGTTCTTTGTTAGTTTTCTCTCGACGTATAGAAAACTTTCGTACAGCAGTGTGTACATCCAGTTGCTGTATGCGTAATTATATCTCGTCGTTGTAACCGAACGTTGTGTTGGCGAACGGGTTGTACGTGTGAGTCTCAATCTTGACGATGCGATCGTTGAAGATTGACTCGTCTTTAATGTTTAGGATATCAGTCATCTCAAATATTGCGCATCGTGAATCCCAAAGAGTTTAAAAATGTAACGTTCGAAGCGCTGAGCTTCTTCTTCCTAATGCAGCTGGATGAGCAAGTGTTATCGAGCGGTGACGTCATCGGCTTTGTAAAGAATGCGTTATCTTTCTGCGTGCTCTGCGATCCGTTCAGCACAAGCATCTCACACTCACGTTATCACTGTCGCCGTCGTATATGCAATCTAACGGTGATCTCTTCTCCTCGAAAATCGAGCAATCGTCCGTTCTGGTCGACGGTATGTATCGTTAGATCCGTAATGCTCCGTGCGATGATCGGTAAGTAAATGATATGCGCTGGCCTCTCCGATATCTTATATCCTGGCTTCACGCTCGTATCATATGCGCGCTTTTGCCATTGCTGTATGCGCCCGCGGTTACGTTACACTCTAGGTTTACGTTTATTATATTGATCGACATGTCCGATTCGTGCCATCTTCGCGGTCGCAGTACGCTTCGACGAGAATCGCAGCGATCCAATGTTGTTGTGCTTGTCAAAATTTATTCTGTATGCACATCTAATCTCGCATCTCATTGTGTTGTAGTTTGCGCGGAGCGTAATCGGATATTTTTCACCCTCACTATCATCGTCATCGGTATCATTGTTGTTATTGTCACCACGTGACTACGTCAACGATTTCAAGCGCGTCGCAGTGCGGACGTTTCCGCAAAATCGCACGTTTCAGAAATTCATTTATGTCGCGCACTTTGTACAAACCCTCGGGAATTGTAATTTCCCGAGCGTCTTTGGTCAAATAAAATTTGTTGTTCGATTCATTCACGTTCGATATCGTGTGGTAAGATCAAAGCTCTGTCAGACGTACGCGAGGATACCTAAACATCTGATACGTGACAACGCGAACCTCCTGATCCTATTCAAACAGGACGGTACCAACTTGAAACACGTTTACAACGATCATGTAAATACCGACATGTCGCACAACGAATTTTGCGCGTTGTGCCTGTTGGCAACGAATATATGGATTCGTAGTGATAGACAAAGATAGTGCGTTCACAAATGGACGATACAGAAAACGATTTAACGAGTTCGCGATACTGTAACGCGACCAGTCGTTGTCGATATTTAGTCACAGACGAACATGGCAGATGTGCGCGAGCGTGAAAAAATCGCGAGAGCGATCGAGAAGACGAGCGAGTCGATCCGCAAGAAACATCGCGCTCTGAAGACCGGTAGAATCGAGGAGGATATCGCGTTGAACAGACGTTTTAAGCCTCTTATCGTGCCGACTTTTCTCCGACAGCCCCGACGTGCGCGCGACAAAGAGAGAGTCGCGCGACGAAGATGCAGCGTGTGCTCATAAACGCGAAAGGAAGGAGGAAGAGGAAGAAGAGGAGAGAGAAGAAGCGAGCGAGACGTTCGAGCGTTCCACGACTCTGCATAAATCCAATGATCGATCGCGCGATGATGTACAACAAATAACCTTCACCCCGCGTGCCAAAATCGTACCAATGACAGAGTCGTTGAAGAACGTTTTCGAAACGACGAAAGATTCGCTAGCGATGAAGGTTCAAAATCAGCTGCAAACGTCGGAAGGTCGAGAGGTGTTACGGGCTGGTTTGGGCCCGCTGGGTCAAAAGTACGTCGAGGCTGTCCTGAGGGGAGCGCGAGATAAAGAGAGCGGCATAGATCGCGTGTACGGCGTTTACCTACACAAGGATGGGCTGATGTTTGGCAATAAACGTTTCGACGTGGATGACGCGAACAACATAATTATCGACGGCGTACGATACGCCGGCACTCAGGTCTTTACGAGTTGATTTTCTAGAGAATTCCCGACGATGCCCTCTACACGGAAGACGATATGCACAAATACAAGAGCATGCTGTTGGTGACGAACGCGCACAAACACAAGTACCATTCACAGGGTCGATTATTGAGCAACAAAGGATACAAGTCCAAACACGTAATCGCGCCGTTGATGTCGGTCACACCCAAGAAACAAAAGAAATCTGAAAAGGGATTACCTCACGCAATGACATTGAACGACAACGCGATCGATTACGTGCACTGGGATGATCCCAACGAGCTGGTGGATCGTCTACGACGCTTCGCACCGAGCAGGCAACAACTTTCACGACAACGAGATGCTGTCAATCATTGAGGAACTTCGCGAAGCCGGTCTTATTATAAAGTAAATCGCGTATTCATAAAACGAGTCAGTCGAGTGACACCAGAGAAAAAAATTCATTATTTTTTTTTACTCTGTATATTTTACGTCGAATTATGAAAAAGAAATCTGATAAAAAGAGAGAAAAATTAGCTCTGAGAAACGTTGGCTCGTCGAGGAATTGCACGCTCCAGCGAGAAGAAATTTTCTGCAAAGGCGCATCATAGTCCGATGAACTGTGGCAGGCTGATATCGTTGAGATGCGCCCTTACTCGGGCTTCAACAGAGGTCATCACTACATACTCACCGTCATCGATGTGTTGAGCACGTACGCGTGGGCCGTACCACTCAAGAGCAATGGTGGAAGGGAGACGGTTAACACTATCGCTGAGATCGTTCGAGAGAGTGGAAGATGTCCGAAAAATTTACAATATGGGGAAAGAGGTCTACAACGCTGATGTGCAGAAAATCTTGAAAAAACGTAACGTTAATCACTATTCCACGTATTCGATGTTGAAAGCGTCAGTGGTCGAGCGGTTCAATCGCAC
>NW_017306171.1:894144-900249 GCF_001594115.1 Trachymyrmex septentrionalis
AAAACGACATGTGGAAGATGTTTACAATTACAAGTGGATTGATGAGCTGCCGTGTCTCGTGTCAGATTACAACGCGCGCAAGCATCACAACACTGGCATGCGACCCGCCAGCGTAACTTCCGCGATCGCCGAAAGACTCTTAGGTACAGCGCGATAAAGATCGCGGGTCTTGCAAAATTCAAAGGCGTTTCGGTACCCGTGAGCAAGTACAAGACGATTTTTTAGAAGGATTGGACACCAAATTGGACCACCAAGGTGTTTACGATCGTTAAAGTGTAGCATACCAATTCTTATCTACTCGAGGACTATCGTGGAAACTCCGTCGCTGGAGCATTCTACGAGCACGAGTTGCATCGCGCTACTCATCCGAACGTATATCTCGTGGAGAAAACCATGCTGCGCAGGAAGGGAGGCAAGGTGTATGTCAAGTGACTGGAATTCGATGGATCGAACAATTCATGGATACACAAAAACAATGTTATTTGATAACATTTTGATTCATATATTTGTATACATGTAACAAATATAACAATATAAGTATATAAACGTGCAAAATCTATTTATTATTTTTTTGTTATCCTTTTTTTATTATCCTTTCCATCTTCGTTTTGGAGTATACAGATATAAAATGTGTATATAAATGTACGATACATGAAATGAAAAATAATAGTAATACATAATAAATAGCACTACATAAACATCATAGTAATACTTATATAAACGTAAAAAGCATAACATGTAAATTATAATGATAATATTATATATTAGTGACAGGTATGTACGTTGTATGAAAATATTTAAAAATGTAGAAAGACATACACGAAGTACAAATTAAGATAATACATAAAGCATAATAATAGTAATAATTATACACTATATGAAAATATTAGGTCAATTAGAAAGTTTCGTCCGTTTTTTTGCAAAAAGTATGGTTTTATTTAAAAATGAAAAAATACCTCAATCAAAATATTGTCCATCGTTAGCGATGACTTTTTCCCACCTTTCGGGCAGTAAGCGAATTCCGCGGCAAAAGAATGACTCATCTTTGGAGGCTATCCACTCAGAGACCCATTTTTCGACGTCTTCATAAAAATTGAAATGTTCCTCTGCAAGTGCGTGTGCCATCGATCGAAACAAGTGATAGTCGGAAGGGGCACAGTCTGGTGAATAAGCTGCATGGAGTAACACTTCCCACTTTCTAACGTTTCCTTGACAAGTTTTGTGACGTGAGGCCGAGTGTTGTTATGAAGTAAAATCACTTTATGCTGTTTTATATTCGTTTTCCGTGCAATGCTCGGCTCAAACGGATAATTTGTTCTCCTGTAACTACAATATTTGACCAGATTTCAACAGCTCATGATGCACTACACCCTTCTGATACTACCAAATACAGTAGCATTGCCTTCCGTGGATATTTCGCTTTGGCGTCAATGTCGATGGTTGGTCTGGATCGCAAATAGTTTTTCGGCGTTATCGAAATAGATCCACTTTTCATCGCCAGTCACAATTCGATACAAAAACCCCTTTTTTTGTTTAGCAAGCAGAATTTCGTTGCTGGTTTTTCGCCTTTTAATGTCTCTTGGCTTCAGTTCATAAAGAACCCATTTTCCTTCCTTGTAGACCTTTCCCAAGGCTTTCAAACGATCGGAAATAACAGATTGAACACAATTCAATGCTTCTGCAAATTGTTTTTGTATTTGATATGGGTCTTCATCCACCAATGCCTGCAATTCTTCAAATGCTCTTGGCCGTCCAGAACGTTCTTGGTCCTCCACATCAAAATCACTACTTTTAAATCGAAACCATTCTCTGCATGTTTTATCGAAAGGAGCACTATCATCATAAACTTCTACAAGCATGCGATGAGCAAGCTTCAGTTGCAGTTTTCTTTCATTTAAAGCAAAAGATTAACAATTCGCACTAATGACGCTTATTCATCTCAAATGTCGACATTTTCGATGCAGTAAAAAGCAATGTTATTGATGCAAACGTATACTTTTATATACTAAATTTTATTGACAGATGGTAAAACTAAAAAATTAAGCTTGGTTTAGATATTAGAGTTATCAACAGTTCTAGCTACAGCAACTCGCCGCTAAACGGACGGAACTTTCTAATTGACCTAATATAAAATGTAAAAACATAATAGTAATATAAATGTTGATATATATTCTTACATATATATTGTTACGTCCAAACTCAGGAAAATGGATTTAAAGATAGAAAGGATGGAGTGTGGAAGGACGGTCAAATTCTTGTCTCGCAGGTATCCACCCAGAAGCAAATACTGCAAGTCGAACGCACAACCTTTTTATTGCTTGCTTCGGAATATGGATCAACGTCTCATAAAGACTCTATGACACATGTTTCCTACGAGTGGTGCGATCGTCGGTCCGAAGTCAGGGAAACCTCTTTAACTTGGGAATGGATAACGTGCGAGCTCTGAAAGGGCAAGGTTTTAATGATTACGAGGTTTTATTAGGAGGTTTCAAAAGTGAACGAGAGCGAGAAAAATAATTACTAACATTATTTATTGTTGCTGATCAAAAGATACGAATAACAGACGGTTATAATATAATATAACAATAGGCGCATTTATTATAATTACTCTATACATTTTAATCTATTACATAAATACCGCAACAGGCTATTCGGTAGCGGGCATACGCTTTATGTACATCGAGTGGTCAGGAGAGTCGGATTTGATCAATCTGTTTCGTGGATGGAAACGGAGGAAGGAGCGAAAAGGTTGTAAAAGAATTCTACTGGAACTAGGAATGGATTGGCGGAATTTGGAAGGAATACAGGGATACAGGATGTTGAGGTTTGGCGGGTGATGGCATTCCGGATTTCCTCAGGATCGAAGTAATGAGGGCTGATTGTGTAGGCACCCTGAGAGATGGATGCGGTAGTAGTCCGCGGGAATTGGGTGATGAGTGACTCGAGAGTGTCACTCTCTAGGATTCGGAAATAGGATCTAGGTGGGGGTGGAGGAATTTCCTCTAAGAACTCCACGCTGTCCGTGGAGTTCGTCGAGGACGGAATTCCTCTGGAGGAAATTGGAATCGGATCAACCGACAAATCGGATGGTAGTGGAGGAGTATCTGGAAAGATTCTCTCTGTCAGTGCGTTCGAAAACGCGGATGACGGAGATCGAGGGAGAGGCGAAGGAGTTTGCGGGGGAGGTGAAGATGTTTGAGGGGGAGATAAAAGTGGTTGAGGGGAAGATGAAGATGGTTGAGAGGGAGATATACCCTCTAACTGATTAGCCGGCGGAGCCGGTGGTGACGAGGGTGGTGGTGGTGGCAAGTGGTCCTTGGCCGGACTACATTGTTCTCGCGAACGCCTGAGGTACTTCCCGAACTCCTCGTCTCCGCGCTTCTTGGTAGGCCCGGCTTTTAAGCCACCCCTTGTAGGGACGGCTTTAGACGCGGCACTATAATTTAGTGTAAATTATAGCGGATGGTTCTTGTGCGTGCGTGCGTGCGTGCGTGCGTGTGTGAATGGAACTTACTGTTGTTCTACGGATGTGGGTGGATCTAACGGCCGAAATTTTTTGGTCCTCCACGGAGGGTTCCCACTCGGATGCGGAGGCTCCGATCGAGTCACTCTTGTTCAAAGTCCAAAAGAGATAGAGTTCGAGTGAGAACTGCGTCTAGTTGCGAACCGGCAGAGTTTCGTTTTGAAAAACTGACGAGTGACAACTAATAACTGAGAACTGACAACTGATAACTGATGATTGCGTGAAAAGTGACTGATGACTACTGATTGCTAACTTCTGACTACGCGTTCCTCGTGAAGGGCCTCTTTTTATATTGGCGAGTTAGTGGTGCCGAGTGCAAAGCACACGTGTGCTGTTGGCCTAATCTAGGATTAGGATTAAGGATATCGGTTGTGAAATGGGATACAGGGGTATGTGTCTAAGACAACTTTCGTCATCGACTATTTACCGGATGTCCAATAGTTTAGAATCACATGTGTCATTTATTACAGACAACTGCTGTTTTATAATTCTAATCTATTTATTCTTCCTGTTCCTCGGGATAAAGTTCGCCTATTTGGCATTTGGTTCAAATATCTAATCCAACGACTCTGTCCCGAGTGGATTATTAGTTCAAAAGGTAAATGTTATCTGTCGGCTCGTTGTTCTTGTAACTTCTCGTGGTAGAAACAGATGGTCTACCGATATTACTTGTAAATAATTTTTATGGTGATGACAAAAGTTTTTAGTCGAAAAAAAGAACTGTGGAATCCGGGCGTAATATATTACAAAGGTATATATAGTATACTCGTATATATTATTGTACAAAGGTATCCGCCAATGCCTCTACCGTAACATCTCCGTCGAGTTTGGTACGATGTCGTCATTTGTCGCCGTATATATACTCAGAGCGATTTTCGATTCGGATATCGTGTACACCTCGTGCAGTTTAGATCGTATATACGATTGACGACGAATTATTTCGATTTCTCCAATCATCGTGTGTAATCGTCGAACGTTATTGTTTGCACTATGACGTTACTCTTTACGCTTTTCGCCTTTTTAGTGACCATCTTGCCGTCCTCTTCTGCGTACATTTTCGCTCTGAGATCAACGATTTCGGTCATTATCGCACCGTTATTTTCGTCCTTCATCAGACCGGGTACTTTTTTGTTCATGAGGCATACTGTACTTGTCCGTCGAACAATCGCTCGTGTCGAATCTAACGATATCGCGTTTTATAGTCTCGTAAACGTCCTCGCACTCGACGCGGTATATAAGACTGTCCATGTCGGTGTACATAATTTTACATTTGTCGCGAAACAGTGGTAACATATACTCGTGGTGAAATTCATACAAGCAGACTTTTGATATGTTGAGTATATACATATCCACGTAAATCGATTTGTTGAACTTTATCTTGAATTTGCGTAGTCCGACAGTCATTAAATTTTCCGCAAAGACGCTATGGCTGTGAAAAATCGGTTTTGCAATCATTGCCTCCACGCCGTACCGTCTCATTTTCTTAATAATTTTACGTGTACGTAATTTCGAACGTTTTCCATAGTTACCGAATACCGCGTTGTTCATTAATTTATATAAATTTTTCTCAAAGTTTGTTTTTCGCACGAGTTCTGAAATTTGTATTGAGTTGGATGTAATCGCAAAGCTATGGAGATTATTCGAATTGTAGCACCCGATAACAAATCTCTTTATTATAATAAGTGAAAAATGTAACGAGTACATTGCTGCAGATTGCGGTGGATGACGTAATGTTATTTATCGTACAGCGTCGCTAGATGTTAATTTTCGCGCTTACCGGGCGGCTTATCGTTGTACAGAATGGCAGGTCAGTGTGTTGGTCGTGTAGATGCTGCGGATATTCGAGATCGACTTCGAGAATGTAACCGGTGAGCGAATCCAGAGCGATCGCGCTCGCGTCAAAGTTCGCAGCGTCTTCGACCCATCGAAATTCGGCATATGGCAATGGTTGACATATCGCCCACCCGTATTAACGTCGTAGTACATCAAATACGACGACGATTTCGACGGGTCGTACGAATGCATGTACTTGTTATTAGCCTGTACGTATCTGCCTGAACATTGACGCTGCCACGTATACTGCGCTCGATGAATATAATCCTATCAATATTAATGAGCAATTCAAACTTTACGCGTGTACGTTTTAACATCGCATCTCACGTGAAACCAGGCAAGGTGTAATAATGTGCGGGATCGAGACCGTAACTCGCGACACAACTTTCGCGGAAATTTTTGAAAATGTCAGCTAATAACGAGACATCGGTCTTCATGTACAGATCACTGTACTCGCTGAGCGTTCAGATGGAGAATCGCTTCCATACATTTGCGGCGTGAGCGTAATTGCTCTCGGATACGGTATCGCCCGTTAACGAACTGTAAAATGATTCGCGCGGTGATAAGCGCGTGTCCTGCAATTTTTCGACGCTGCGTACTCGTACGAAAAGACATCTTTACGAATCAATAATTCAAATCCTTTATCCGATAGTGTTGAAAATTTGGAACGTATGATTTTTAATTTATCTCTGCTTAGTGCTATGTTTAGTGAACAAAATATATTTTTCTTTAGTTATTGGTAACACATT
>NW_017306171.1:900349-912378 GCF_001594115.1 Trachymyrmex septentrionalis
TAGAAACGACGCCAATTTATTGAGGCTTGTATTGAGAAATTTGAAAAAATCAATAAAAAACATAATTTTATGCATTTTCGCGAGGCTGCTCTCTCGGTGATATTTTTAAATGTTTAGTGAACAAAATATATTTTTCTTTAGTTATTGGTAACACATTTATATGTCCATCGTACGCGATAGCAATTTCTTTAATTATAAAGTACGCGTCGTAGCCCGATAAATTATGAAAAATAATCGGAATATAGAACGAATTTTTATTATTAAGATTGCAATTTGCATGTGCTATTATATCCTCAAATTCTACTTCCATTGCTTCAAATAACTTGTCTGTATTCACACCATCCATGTCCTCAATGTTTGCACGATGGTCAACCATACTTTTTCCATTATTCTTATTGCGACCGATTCGTTCGTCTTCCAGGACACCAATTGCGAAACTAAGCGCTTATAACCCAATATATATTTCATTTGTAACTTCTTTGTCCCTTTGCCTATTGGGTCACACTTTCTTTATAAGTAAATAAGGCAGCATCGCGAGAGGTTCTAGTTTATATTTTTCACTCCTCATTGGTATGTTTATATAAACAGCACCAACGCTTCTCTTAATGCATCGCGACATGTCATCAATCTCTTCCCAGAAAAAATCGTCAACATTTCTTCGAAGAAGAATTTAAGGGCTGTAGAAACGCAGTGATTTTTCATACTTTTCACTGGATATATTCCACTTTCATTTACTGTAAAACAGCTCAAACTGTAAAACACCGCTCAAAGCCAAGAACGGGAACGAGGTGACGAAGGCGATCGCAAAGATAATTCGAGACGATGGAAGATGTCCGAAAAATTTGCATACTGTTTGAGTAACCGTAAAACATAAACGAGGAGTCAATCAGGACATTGCTTTAGCTTACATAATCTAACGGAAATGGAAATAACAGTAAACTTATTCATAACCTCGTAATTAGATGAATTTCAACGCGTGATTCTTTTCTATACTATTACCCACTATACTATGTGGGTTAGACAAAAACGAAACAAACAACTTTGGTGCAAATTGACAGCCTTGGCGGAAGAAGAACTAAACTATAGAAAATAAAAGCAAAAGAAGATTAAGCGTTATAAGGAAGCAAATTATCGATAGTGTCCAATTTAATCTAACGTGAGTTGTCACTGCTCCTCTACTAAATATATCGTTACTTTATACTAAAATGATAATTAAATTTGACACTATATTATGCCAATTTTGACACTGTTTAATATAACCAGTGTCAAATATAACCAGTGTTTTATAAAATAACGATATAATTGAATAGAAGCAATAGTGACTTACTCACGTTAGGTTAAATTTGACACTATAAATTTAACAGTGCAAAAATAGTTGATTCGAAATATCCTTCTTACTGACCCGAGATATTCCTTGGATACGGCATTGTTTCTGTGGTTGAAACATACCAAGGATATAGGCGTGGAATCTATTTTGGTTGACAGGAGATCGACGAGTTCTCATGCTCTTAGAGTTATTATAGACTCTCTTTTTGCTTTACTTGTTGTGCATATATATATATATACTTTGCATATATATACTTTAGTGAGTACATTTCTATTGCGCTAAAATTTGCATTATTATTGATCATACTATCAGTTGTAATTATCTATTATAAAGATAATTTTTTTGATAGTTTGATTGAAAATATATATATTTTCTATTTATATTTTCAATTTATAATTAAATAAAAAATTAATTTAAAAATAAACTGATTTCATAACGTAATTATATACTAATTCACACAAAAATATATATTTAAATTTTAAATTGTTAGAAAGTGGCTAAGAAATTTACACAGGTTAAATAATAAAGAGCATACAGCCACAACTAAGGATGTAAATAAGTTATATATCATTTAAAAACAATTTCATAACAATAAGTAAACGTTTCGGTCAAGATTTGACCCTCTTCAGTACAATAAAATTAAATACGTTAAAAATCAAAACTAAATACACGATTCAACTGATAAATGTAGTGATAGCTAATAGATAATAGAAATAAAGAGTAGATAATAAAAATATTAGATTCGGAACGCTCTCATTATAAAAGATTGGTATCGGAAATGATTTATATTAAGACGCAAAAATGGTTTAAATAAACAAGAGCGATACAGAGCGGTTTCCAGATCTTTATCTCCCTCTTCTTAAACAATAGTTTCCAGCCCCACTCAATACTCTTCCCCTTCCTTTCCCTTTTCTTACCCTTCCTTTTTTCCTCTTTCCTAGTATAAATAGACCAGCATTTTTGGCTTTTGGCATTATTGTAGTTCAAATTCACTTTTTATCTTAAATTGTCACAGTGTTCAGTTATACAGAGGAGTCCTCGCACCACAGGATACACGTAAGTTTATTCAATTAGTTTTTCAAAAGGATAAAGAATTTGTTAAAAATAACTCTCGGGGTTGAATCCAAACAGTAGCATATTGCTTAATCTGATTGTTTTTTACAAAAATTACGACAATAACTAATTCACTTGTTAAAAACAATTTTTTGTTTTTACAATAGAATTTTGTACTTGCGTGTCTCTTCGTGTGGAGCTCGTCGTGAGTAGTATAGTAGGGCCGGTTTTAACCCGGGTCCTCTGAGGGAAGCGCGGGGCGCGGGAGGTACTCGTAGGCACGGGCGGAGGAAGGCGCGGTAGAGGGGGAAGGCGCGGGAAGTCCCGGCTGCATCATTGTAATAGGACCCACATAAACAATGCGTTTTTTTTTTTTTCATCCGACGCCACCGTCGCCACCACCGTCACCGCCGTTGCTGCGGGCTCCGCGTCCACCCCAAAAATGGGTAGATAACAAGGGTTCGCACGTTAGAGAAAGATAGAGCGTGCACGACGCTTTACATGACACAATTATTATCTGGCACGTGCCAGATTAATAACATGGCAGATATTATAAGGTAGTATGCTTTGTAGGCAATAGAGCGCGTGATATGAGTGAAGAATGGACAGAAGAAATGAATCCTCTTTTTTATGACGCAGTTTTTTTTCAATACGGTTCTTTATTAGCGCGTCGAGGTATAGGATGGATGGATGGATGGATGGAGACTAAAAAATAAAGTACATATATAAAATGATGTGGACGAAAATTTTTTATTCGCATTTTATTATATCGTGTTTTTTCTCATATTTTATTATATTTTTTTCGCGATCGACAGCGTTCGAATGCAATCGACGGCTCGAACATCGCTAGCTAAGGCTTATACTTTGATGATAATGATGATGATCATGATGATGATGATGATGATGATGATGATGATGATGATGATGAATATGTTTGCGATTTTGATGATGTCGATGAGGAACATGTTGGCGATTTTGATGCTTTTTCACCTGAACATTCCCAATATCGCGCTTTTTCCCTCGATGGTGGTGGACTTGGCGGACCTGGTGACAAGGGACGATACCCCTTGCGCTCGATTGATTTTCGATGTATATATTCTTTTACACGATCCATATCTTATCACTCGTAATCGAAATTTACGATTGAAAGAAAAAAATTATATACGAGGGTGGTCCCAGAAGTACCCGACCTGACGTACAGATGGCGGTTGTTGTATAAAAAAATCACTATAGGGGAAAGCACCAACTTTCTAAAGCTCTATGAAGTTTGAAGACGCTACGTTGTTCAGTATTTGTTTGGCAGCCATCAATAGTGGACGATCTCGGTGAATTTGCAAAGATGGAAAAAATTGGTCATCGTTATGTGATACAATACTTTCATTTGAAAGGTCTTAGCCCAACCAATATCAAAGCCGAGCTGGATTCTACTCTGGGGGAGTCTGCTCCTTCGTTTACAACAGTAACATATTGGATGGTAGAGTTTAAACGAGGCCGTACGAGCTGCGAAGACGAACATCGCAGTGGTCGACCAAGTGAGGTGACCATTCCAGAAATGGTAAAGAAAATCCACAAAATGGTATCGGGTGACCGTCGATTGAAAGTGCGCTAGCTAGCAGACATGGTAAACATTTCAAAAAGTGCTGTACATCGCATATTGGCTGAAAATTTGGAGATGAGAAAGCTGTGCGCAAGGTGGGTGCCGCGCTTGCTCGCAATCGAACAAAAGCAGCGTCGAGAGGATGTTGAGTTAAAGTTCGAATTGCTTCCCCACGCACCCTATTCGCCAGATTTAGCCCCTTCGGATTATTTTCTCTTTCCAAACTTGAAAAAATGGTAGAAGATTTATCAACAATGAAGAGGTGAAGACTGCGGTTAATGGCTATTTTGAGGAGTTCTTACTATAAACAGGCCATCGAAGCTATTGAACATCGCTGGGAAAAGTGTATCGAGCTAAAAGGAGACTATGTTGAGAAATAAAGATATTTTTTCCCAAATTTTTTGTGTTTTCTTTGTTAGGTCAGGTACTTCTGGGACCACCCTCGTACACTGTTTATATACACCATCAGATCGATGATACATTGCGACGTGTTAAGAGAAGCGCCGATGTTCGGCTGCTAAGCAAAACATAACCCTTCTACAGTAAAATGAAAGTGATACTCCAGTGAAAAGTATGAAATCACACTGCGTTCCCACAACCCTTAAATTTCTTCGAAGAAGTGTCGATAACGATTTTTTTCTGAGAAGAGATAGCGAAATCAATGACATGTAGCGACGCGTTAAAAGAAGCGTTGATGCTGTTTATATAAACTAGAATCGCTCGCAATGCTATCTTATCTACTTCTAAATAAAGTATGACCCAATAGGCAAAGGGACAAAGAAGTCACAAATGAAATATATAATGAGTTATAAGCGCTCAGTTCCGCAGTTGGTGCCCTGGAAAACGAACGAATTGATCGCAATAAGAATAGTGGAAAAAAAGTATGGGTGATTATTGTGCGAACGTTGAGGACATAGTCAACGTAGTCGAGCACATTAGAAACGTGGATCCTTGAAAAAACTATTGTGAACAGTATTGTGAGAGAGACACTACTGAAAAATATGTGGGAAGAGTCTAACGTAGATGACGTGTTGTATGTTCTCGGTAATCTGCAAAAAAGAGAGCCCGAATATCGCTAGTGCAATTCCTACGCGATCGTGAATTAGGTATTCTCACGTAGTGAGAAACATGGAACAGTTATCAGAGAGCCTGTTTCTGACGGGTCTTTACTCGTGCGACGGAAAGTGTATCTATGGTTGCGAGACAAATGTTACGAAAACGATGAATATGAAAAAAGGCATTGGTGGAATAGAAATGTCAATGTAATAAAGGACGATTATTATTGGGCGAAGAAAATCGCAGATAAGAGCCAAGGTTGGTGCATCTGCATTAAGATTCCTGCAGGTAGGGAAAAGTGCGTCGAACTGCTGATTATTGACAATATATGAGTGGAGTTTCATGATCGCGATCTTGCATCAAAACTGTTTTTCGACAGATGCGACGATCAATGCTTTGAGTGTGAACAATGCATTTTCGCAAACAAACATAATGAAAAAGTGTTAGAATATTATGATTTTCTAGATATGTCGCGATGCTGCAACGTGTGTGAACGAGTCACGTGCAAGTGCTCCGTGGAAGAGTGTGACGTGATCTAAAGAAAAAAATGGAAAATCACGAGCGAGTGGAACGCGAACTGTTGGAGCAGTGCAGCCAGGTCGCTACTCTGGTGGAATGTTTCGCGTGGCTGCAACTATCCGACGAGTGCATCGAGCGGCTCGAAGAGCTTTGTCGTGCCAAACGTCCGCGCCTCACCGTTAGACACAGACAATCCATGGTGGCGAGGATCGCGCGACTCACAATTGCAAAGACACAATTAGAGCGACATTTCGTGCATGTTGGTGGTGGGTACGCGAGTCGCGACGAAAGATCTCTCGTCTGGCGAGAGATTGACGCCGCGTTTGAAAGCCGTATATTGACGGGTGCTGTGGTCAACGTTGATTACATCGAGCCGCGACAGTTTTTGGAAGACGCGAAAGAAATGCTTGAACGTGTGCGAGACACCGTAGAAAGACACGGTAATGCAAAAGTGAACACTGCGTTCAACGGCGAGTTTGCGACGAAGGATAAACGTGCTAATAAGAGCATAATTTCAAAGAACAGCGAGATATACCGATACACTGATTTGCGCGAGTGATACGAGCAGCATATTATCGAATCCACGTTGACATCACTCGAAGAGTTCCAGGAACGCGACAGCGTGGGCATTGTCGCGAATCCTCAATTTGGTAGTGAATGTGAACAAACTAAATCCCGTGCGCGCGGGATGTTACTGCGAGGTGCCGCGGGAAATAACGACGAAACGAGTGGTGATCAATGTTAGTACGATGGACAATGAGTGCTTCGCGTGATCGGTGGTCGCCACTCTGTACCCGGCTGAAAAGCATGCGGAGCGAGAGTCATCGTATCCGCATTATACGACGGTGCTGAATCTCCCGGGTATCGAATTTCCGATAACGTTCAAAGACATTCCGAAATTCGAACGGTTGAACGCGGTGTCGATCAATGTATACGGCATCGAGAATAAACAAGTTCTTCCTTTGCGGCTCACCAGTGACAAGAAGAACAAGCATGTCAATCTCTTGTACATGCAAGATCCACGCGACGACGGTGTCGGCCACTTTGCGTGGATCAAGAACCTGTCGCGTCTTGTGAGCTTGAAATTAAGCAAAAAAGAGCACAAGAAATATTTCTGCGACCGGTAAGTACACATGAAAAAATTATAATTTCTCATCTTATTAATAAAATATTTTACTGATAGATGTCTTTTAAAAAAACGCGATGACTTTTTACTTAACCTAATATATAGGTAACTGTTATAATTTTTTGTTTTTTTCAGATGTTTGCATTACTTCAGCACGAATAAGAAATTCAAGTCGCACACAATGGACTGCCAGAAGATCAACGATTGCGCTATTCGACTGCCGAGCGAGGACGAAAAGTGGCTCGAATTTGGGAACCACTGCAACAAGGAGCGCGTCCCATTCGTCGTCTACGCCGACCTGGAGTGCGTTTTACGGAAGACGGAACCCGACAGTGAAGATGCGTCGTCGTACGCGTATCAACGGCAAGAGTATTCAGCATAGGCTACTACGTGCTCGTACGATGGCGCGTTATCGTCGTATCAGTTCCGTCGCGACAAAGATTGTATAGCGTGGTTCGCGCGACAACTCTACGATTTGGCGTATCGCGTGAAAAATATCATATCCGCCAACGTGCCCATGGAAACGTTGTCGAAAGAACAATGGGAGGCGTACCGTAGCGCGACGCGTTGTCACATTTGCGAGAAACCGTTCGCGTCGGACGACACCCGGGTACGCGATCATTGCCACTTAACCGGTAGATACCGCGGTCCAGCGCATTCAAACTGTAATTTAAATTATAAGAATTCATTATATATTCTGATTGTTTTTCACAATTTATCGGGCTACGACGCGCATTTTATAATTAAGGAAATCGCTACAGCATATGAAGGACACGCAGATGTATTACCGATAACCAAAGAAAAATACATCTCCTTCACAAAACATGTTGATAACACTAAAGATAAAACTGAAAATAATTCTCAAAGAAATTGTGTAAAATTACGTTTTATTGATTCTTTCAAATTTCTCAATACAAGTCTCGATAAATTAGCGTCGTATCTTGATAAAGACAAATTAAAAATTGTATGTTCAAAATTTTTAACATCGGATGAATTTGAATTACTGATTCGTAAAGGTGTCTTTCCATACGAGTACGTTGACTGTGCCGAAAAATTGCAGGACACGCGCTTACCACCGCGCGAATCTTTTTACAGTTCGTTAACGGGCGATACCGTATCCGAGAGCGATTATGCTCACACGGCGAACGTATAGCAGCGATTCTCCATCAGAACGCTCGGCGAGTACAGTGATCTGTACTTGAAAACCGATGTCTTGTTATTAGCCGACATTTTCGAAAATTTCCGCGAAAGTTGTGTCGCGAGTTACGGTCTCGATCCCGCACATTATTACACCTTGCCTGGTTTCACGTGGACGCGATGTTAAAACATACGCGTGTAAAGTTTGAGTTGCTCACTGATATTGATATGATCATGTTCATCGAACGCGGTATACGCGGTGGTCTTAGTCAATGTTCTGGTAGATACGAACAGGTAATAACAAGTACATGCATTCGTACGACCCGTCGGAACCGTCGTCGTACTTGATGTACTACGACGTTAACAATTTATACGGGTGGGCGATGTGTCAACCATTGCCATACGCCAAATTTCAAAGGGTCGAAGACGCTGCGAACTTTGACGCGAGCGCGATCGCTCTGGATTCGCTCACTGGTTACATTCTCGAAGTCGATCTCGAGTATCCGCAGCATATACACGACCGACACACTGACCTACCGACACACTGACCTACCGTTCTGTCCTACGCGCGATAAGCCGCCCGGCAAGCGCGAACATAAACTTTTAGCGACGCTGTACGATAAACAGCGTTACGTCATTCACTACCGCAACCTGCAGCAATGTACTCGTCACGATATTCGCGTAACAAAGATCCATCGGGTGCTACAATTCGCGCAATCTCTATGGCTTCATGATTACATCGAACTTAATACAAATTTCAGAACGCGCGCGAAAAACAATTTCGAAAAAAATTTATATAAATTAATGAACAACGCGGTATTCGGTAAAATTATAGAGAATGTGCGCAACCACGTAAAATTATTAACAAAATGGGATGGACGGTACGGTGCAGAAGCAATGATTGCAAAACCAAATTTCCACAGCCGTAGCGTCTTTGCGGAAAATTTAATAGCCGTCGAACTGCGCAAACTCGAGATGAAGTTCAACAAACCGATTTGCGTGGGTATACTCGACATATCGAAAGTATGCTTGTACAAATTTCACCACAAGTACATATATGTTACCATTGTTTTGCAACAAATTAAAATAATGTACACTGATACAGACAGCCTTATATACCGCGTCGAGTGCGAGGACGTTTATGAGACTATGAAACGCGATATCGCTAGATTCGACGAGCGATTATCCGACAACGCGTACGGTATGCCTCTCGCGAAAAAAAAGGACCCGGTCTAATGAAGGACGAAAATAACGGTGCGATAATGACCGAATTCGTTGGTCTCAGAACGAAGATGTACGCTGTGAGGGTGGACGGCAAGAAGGACACTAAAAAGGTGAAAGGCGTAAAGAGTAACGTCGTAGCGCAAACGATAACGTTCGACGATTACACTCGATGTTTGAACAAAGAGATCGAAATGACTCGTCGTCAATCGTGTATACGATCGAAACTGCACGAGGTATAAACGATATCCGAATCGAAAATCGCTCCGAGTCCATACGATGACAAACGATACGTCGTACCGAATTCGACGGAGACGTTACCGTGGGGACATTGGCGGATATCTTTGTAATATATGTACATATCAACATTTATATTATTATTATGTTTTTACATTTTTTTTATATTTTCATACAGCGTACATGTATTACTATTATTATGCTTTATGTATTATCTTAATTTGTACTTTGTGTATGTCTTTTTACATTTCTTTAAATATTCTCGTACAATCTACATACCTGTTACTATTATGTACTATTATCATTATAATATATGCATTATGTTTTTACGTTTTATATAAGTATTACTATTATGTTTTATGTAGTATATTTATTATATATTACTATTATTTTTCACTTCATGTATCGTACATTTATATACGTATTTTATATCTGTATACTCTAAAAATGGAAAGGATAATAAAAAAAATATTTTACACATTTATATTCTTATATTGTTATATGTATACAAAATATATCAATTAAAAATTTATCAAATAACATTGTTTTTGTGTATCCATGAATTGTGCGATCCATCGAATCCCAGCCACTTGACGTACTACACTTTGTCGCCCTTCCTGCGCAACACTTTCTCCACGAGATACACATCCGGATGAGTAACGCGATGCAACTCGTCCTCGTAGAATGCTCCAGCGACGGAGTTTCCACGATAGTCCTCGAGTAGATAAGTTACGGGATTGGTACGCTGCACCTAAACACTTCGGTGGTCCAATTTGGTGTGTAACCCTTCTCAAAAACCGTCTATTGGCTCACGCGTACCGAATCACCTACTTTGAATTTTGCAGGACCCGCTATCTTTATCGCATCGTACACTGTGCCCAAGAGGTTTTCGGCGATCGCAGAAGTTACGTCAGAGGGTCGCATGCCGATGGTGCGATGCTTGCGCGCGTTGTAATCTGACATCAGATGCGGTAGCACATCGACCCACTTATAATTGCCGTTGAGTGTAAACATATTCCACATGTCGTTTTTGAGCGTGCGATTGAACCGCTCGACCACTGACACTTTCAATGTCGAATACGTGGAATAGTGATTAACGTTGGGTTTTTTCAAGATATTCTGTACATCTGCATTATAAAATTCTTTCCCCATAACCGTTTGTAAATTTTTCGGACATTTTTCGCTCTCTCGAACGATCTCAGCGATAGCGTCTCGCTTTCACCCTTGCTCTTGAGCGGAACGGCCCACGCGTACTTGCTCAACACATCGATGACGGTGAGTATGCAGTGGTAGCCTCTATCGAAACTCGAGTACGAGCGCATCTCAACGATATCAGCCTGCCACAGATTGTTGTACCATCGGACTATGACACACCTTCGCGGAAAATTTCTTCTCGCCGGAGCGTGCAATTCCTCGACGAGCCGACGTTTCTCCAAGCTAATTTTTTCTTTCTTTTCATTGGATTTCTTTTTCATGATTCGACGTGTAATACACAGAGTACAAGAAGTTAATGTATTTTTTCTCGCTGGTGTCACTCGACTGACTCGTTTTATGAATACGCGATTTAATTTATAAGAAGACCAGCTTCGCGAAGTTCCTCGATGATCGACAGCATCTCGTTGTCGTGACCGTTGTTGCCTGCTCGGTGCGAAGCGTCGAGCAATCGTAGACGATCCACCAGCTCGTTGGGATCATCCCAGTGCACGTAATCGATCGCGTTGTCGTTCAATGTCATTGCGTGAGGTAATCCCTTTCCAGATTTCTTTTGTTTCTTGGGTGTGACCGACATCAACGGCGCGATTACGTGTTTGGACTTGTATCCTTTGTTGCTCAATAATCGACCCTGTGAATGGTACTTGTGTTTGTGCGCGTTCGTCACCAACAGCATGCTCTTGTATTTGTGCATATCGTCTTCCGTGTAGAGGGCATCGTCGGGAATTCTCTTGAAAATCAACTCGTAAAGACCTGAGTGCCGGCGTATCGTACGCCGTCGATAATTATGTTGTTCGCGTCATCCACGTCGAAACGTTTATTGCCAAACATCAGCCCATCCTTGTGTAGGTAAACGCCGTACACGCGATCTATGCCGCTCTCTTTATCTCGCGCTCCCCTCAGGACAGCCTCGACGTACTTTTGACCCAGCGGGCCCAAACCAGCCCGTAACACCTCTCGACCTTCCGACGTTTGCAGCTGATTTTGAACCTTCATCGCTAGCGAATCTTTCGTCGTTTCGAAAACGTTCTTCAACGACTCTGTCATTGGTACGATTTTGGCACGCGGGGTGAAGGTTATTTGTTGTACATCATCGCGCGATCGATCATTGGATTTATGCAGAGTCGTGGAACGCTCGAACGTCTCGCTCGCTTCTTCTCTCTCCTCTTCTTCCTCTTCCTCCTTCCTTTCGCGTTTATGAGCACACGCTGCATCTTCGTCGCGCGACTCTCTCTTTGTCGCGCGCACGTCGGGGCTGTCGGAGAAAAGTCGGCACGATAAGAGGCTTAAAACGTCTGTTCAACGCGATATCCTCCTCGATTCTACCGGTCTTCAGAGCGCGATGTTTCTTGCGGATCGACTCGCTCGTCTTCTCGATCGCTCTCGCGATTTTTTCACGCTCGCGCACATCTGCCATGTTCGTCTGTGACTAAGTATCGACAACGACTGGTCGCGTTACAGTATCGCGAACTCGTTAAATCGTTTTCTGTATCGTCCATTTGTGAACGCACTATCTTTGTCTATCACTACGAATCCATATATTC
>NW_017306171.1:917547-942433 GCF_001594115.1 Trachymyrmex septentrionalis
AGGGCCGAGAAGATGTGAACGACGAAGAGCGTGCCGGACGCCCGAGCACGTCAACAATAGACGAAAACATTGATGAAGTGAAGAAAATAGTATTGGCCAATCGGAACGGTCAATAAGGAATATTACCTGCAAGTTATACTCAATTTCGTATAGACGTATGTATAAGCAGATATGTACATATAAACGTACGTATAAACGAATATGTATAAACGTATGTATAAAAGTATATGTATAAACGTATATGTATTAACGTATGTATGTATGTATGTACTATATGTATGTATTATACGAGTATGTATGTATAAACGTATGTATGAATACATATAAGCTTGTGACAAAAAATATATAGAAAGACGTGATAAAACATGTCGCAACACGTTTGAAATTCTTGGAAAAAGTGGGGAGAGCCTGTCTCTCCTCTTCGATTCCAGAAGTGTTACCATATATATCACAATTTACGCGGATGCAATCAGTCTTGCGATACCCGCTTGTACGAACGGTTAAAAAAGAATATACTTTGCCAAAGAGAGCAGCGCATCGTACGACGTGAAGAATGAATATAACATGTAAGTTTCGACATTCTATACACAAAAGAAATGTTTTTTTAACATTATGTATGTATGTATGCAGTCCGCAGCATCGTGCGATGCGTTTACTGAGCAGACGTTATGAACTGACGAATACGGGCTGTAAATTTTTGGAAATTGGAATCAACATTGGCCCACCGAGTTACGTGGAGATCGTCCTGGGAGATCATCGCGGACACGAACTGCCGCTGTTTCTCGAAACCTGGAAGAGTCTCTACGAGCAACGATGGAATATTTACAAAATGCTTCGAAATGAATACAAGGACAATTTTATAAGTGTTGGACCGCTAATCGTCAGAGTTTGTACGCTGAACGATGCTACGCTCGTACGTCTCGATTCTTCGTCCGTACGCATTACGATGACCGAAACGACGCTACGCCGTATGTTTGGCTTTGATGGGTGTATCGATGTAACATTCGAACGATTAGCCCGACTCGTCGATACGGTTGATGCAAAGTATACGCGATTCTCCAATACGTCTGAGAACGCCATACGCGACGGCGACTTCTTCAATGGACGTCAACTCATCGATTGCGAGCTATTAGCTTCAGTTTTTAATACGTACGAAAAAAACACGATGTAATAAGATGAGAATAAAAAATTTCCGTCCATATCATTTTATGTACTTTATTTTTTAGTCTTCATCCACCCATCCATCCATCCTATACCTCGACGCGCTAATAAAAAACCGTATTGAAAAAAAACTGCGTCAAAAAAGAGGATTCATTTCTTCTATCCTTTCTTCACTCTTATCAAGCGCTCTATCGCCTACAAAGCATACTACGTTATAATATCAGTCACGTTATTAATCTGGCACATGCCAGATAATAATTGTGTCATGTAAAGCGTCGTGCACGCTCTATCTTTCTCTAACGTGCGAACCCTTGTTATCTACGCATTTTTTAGGTGGACGCGGGGCCCGCAGCAACGGCGGCGGCGGCGGTGGCGGTGGCGGCGACGGCGCCGGCGGATGAAAAAAAAAAAGGAACGCATTATTTATGTGGGTCCTGTTACAACGATGACGCCGGGACTTCTCGCGCCTTCCCCCTCTACTGCGCCTTCCCCCTCTACCGCGCCTTTCTCCGCCCGCGCCTACGAGTACCCCCCGCGCCCCGCGCTTCCCTCAGAGGACCGTGGTTAGAACCGGCCTACTACACTACTGTCGTGTTTAAAATGAAGAATTCTTAATTGTATTATGAAAGAAAAGACTTTTGTGATTAATTTCTATCCATATAGCGCGACAACAATTAACTGTTGCCTTAATCTATCTCGATCGATTGCGATTATTTCCGTATTATAAGGCAATAATAAAATTTTTGTTACTTGCTATCACTACATTTATCAGTTGAATTTAGTTTTAATTTTTAACGTATTTAATTTTATTTTACTGAAGAGGGTCAAATCTTGACCGAAACGTCTACTTATTGTTATGAAATTGTTTTTAAATAATATATAACTTATTTACATCCTTAGTTGTGGCTGTATGCTCTTTATTATTTAAACATATAGTATATATTTAAGTACAACAGTCGCCGCTTTGACCAAATATAAAATTTCTCTTATTTTATTTAGAGACAAAGTACTATCGATTTATTCAAATCCACATTCGGGGCTTAATGATTTTCGAAAACTAATTTCAAATATAAACAAACTGACTATAATAAAAAATGAGTGATTTACAAGGAAGAAAAATATACAGGTAATTTTTAGAACCGATAGACATATCAACAAGATGTAATCGTCGAACTTTTTTACGATGGATGAAATTCGCTGAAAAGACTTAATATTTACATAATTAGTTCAATAATTATAAATTAATTCTTCTCTTCTAGCGTCTTGCTACTGACATATGCTGACTTCTTTGAATCTATTTGCTATGCCCTAGCTTTCTTAATTCTTCCTACTTTTTCATTGTTCTCACTCTTTATGCCTTCATATAGTGTCTTTACCGCATGTATCATAAAATTATGTGTCTTTCTATTTTATGTACATACATATATTGTTTTATATTCAGTTTCATATATTAAGTCTTTCTACCGTGTTTAGTAGTACAATTTTTAAACTTAATTTATTCCGTAATATTTTAAAATGTAAAAATTTAATCTATTTTTTACGAAAAATACACATAGGAATTAATGTAATATAATCCTATGTATTTATTGTAATATCGCATGAGATGACTACATATAGCGGATCATAAAATAAATGTATTTTTAGGGGTGTAACAAATAATAATTTGTCGAATAACTGAATAATTCATTTTTTGTTACTGGATAACTAATTTTATCCGACAATATCAAATAACAGATTTTTTCGATAATTGCACAAAGTTATTGAAAAATTGAAAATTTAATTGTTTTTTTATAATAAAAAAGATAATATTTTAATGTAAACAGTATTATAAGTATGCTACAAAAATTTAAAAACTAATCTGCTAAATACGGTTTTTCAATATTTTATTAATAATTCTTCAAAATAAATTTAATAAAAACTTATTTTATAAATTGTGTTAAAAATAAATAATATCTACATTTAATTTATTTAAGATTAAATATCTCACGAGTCAGTAGTTTAGTAAATACTTTCATTGTTCCTATACAAATTGTTGAAAATAATTTTCACAATCCAACCAAATAATTTAATTATCCGGTCGGATGGCTGGATTTGGAAAAAAGCTTTACAATATTTTATCCGCCAAATAGCCGGACATTGAATATTTGCCAAATACCAGTTGTATCTCTTCATTCTCATTTCGCCTTATTTAATGCAGTATTCAATGACCGCCTCTTTGTGCTGGATATTATGCTGAAGCAGTGTGTATTATATGAATTACAATATCTGCTTATGCGTCCCTTTTTGTAAGAGATATTTATATAGCACATTGCACATTATCTGTGTGTAATTAAATATTGTACATTACATTTACAATCAACCTATATTTTACAGTCATAATTAATTAAAATATATAATATTCAGGCAATGCAAGCGTAATGCAGAATGACCAAGCAGCTGGGAAGCATCGTCGAATCTAGCTACGCTAATGATAACATATCATTCATACTTTATCCACAGAGAAAGAAGATATTTGCAATTTAAATGAAATTGCATACGATGAAAAACCACACGATACATTAAATATAACGTCAAATAATGTTTTATTGTGCAATAAAAATGATGTAAATGGTTTAAATGAAATTATACACGATGAGAATAATTGCGAGAAATCTAATGAATATATAAGTGATAATCAAAGCGATAATGATAATGCCATTTGTGAAGATTATTTTAGTTTATTTAATAATAGTCCGCACATAAATAATAATATTATTATGTTCGAAGCTGCCGGTTTATCAATTCGTGAAGTTTTCACAATAGTCCAAGTTTCATGTTTGCACTATCATCATTCCGATGAATCGAGACATGCGCTATTAAATTTAATAAAAAGTTTAGATGGGCCAAAATTTAAGTATATAAATACTTAAAAATATACAATGTCGAAAATGTATAATCCACCCGTGAATAAAATATTCTACGTATTTTAATGTATCGAATATTTATACTCCACTTTTAAATCCATTTTCAAAGATCGTATTGGTCAGAAAAAGATGGTTGTATGTAAAAGTGTTGTATCAGTGTAAAAATGAGTATAATGTTTCTCCTAAATCTCCAAACTATTTTATATTTATTGACATTGAATACCAAATTCGAGCCTTATTAGAGGATGAAAATATGCGAGATACTTTGATGAATATAAACATAAACACCATGTTACAGAAAACAAGTATGTCAGATATGTACGACAGCATTTTATACAAGAATATCGCACAGAATCAAAAATGTAAAGTTTTGACTTTCAACTTTAATACAGACGGTTTTCCTATATTCAAAAGTAACAAATAGTATTTGGCCTTTGCTATTAATAATTCACAGATCTGCAAATAATGGGGTTTTGTTTGTTGTTGGGCAGCTGAGAGTCGTTTCCGAACCAGTTTTTTGCGTAGAATCCGAATCCGAGCTGAGAATTGTCCCATCACGTCAGGATTTTGAGATATTTGAGATTATGTAACCGAAAAATGGCTATTTTGGGGATGTTTGAGGTTAGAAAAAGTGTATAACAAAATTTTTGTAATTTTTTCTACCTATCTAATCTTTTAGTATTATACTAGTTTTCCTCTACAAAAACAGCCCCTGAGCGTTGCCCTACGTTGTTTCTTTCAAAAGT
This sequence comes from Trachymyrmex septentrionalis, assembly GCF_001594115.1. Taxonomy (NCBI): domain Eukaryota; kingdom Metazoa; phylum Arthropoda; class Insecta; order Hymenoptera; family Formicidae; genus Trachymyrmex; species Trachymyrmex septentrionalis. Next base: position 922,358 of record NW_017306171.1, read on the forward strand.
TATGTCTATTTTAAGATCACATATTCGCGGTATTTGACTGGTTGCTTGTTAATGAGGTTATCAAAAATGAACGGATTCACACCAATGTTGGTATTCAGAGGTTTTCGAGGTTGCTGATCAAGAACCTGTTGTCAGTAAATATTAGAAGTATCTCCAGGTACCTCTAAATGGGTCAAAGAATGGGGAATGAAATCGAAAATTTCGATACACGGAGTCTTCCAAGACAAAGATCACAATTCCGAATTATCGCCTTCCTGATCGTCAGTTAAACCTTAATAATTGATCAGCAACCTCGAAAACCCCTGAATACCAACGTTGGTGTGAATCCGTTCATTTTTGATAACCTCATTAACAAGCAACCAGTCAAATACCGCGAATATATGATCTTAAAATAGACATAACTTTTGAAAGGAACAACGTAGGGCAACGCTCAGGAGCTGTTTTTGTAGAAGAAAACTAGTACTAAAAGATTAGATAGGTAGAAAAAATTACAAAAATTTTGTTACACACTTTTTCTAACCTCAAACATCCCCAAAATAGCCATTTTTCCGTTACATAACCTCAAATATCTCAAAACCCTGACGTGATGGGACAATTCTCAGCTCGGATTCAGATTCTACGCAAAAAACTGGTGCGGAAATGACTCTCAGCTGCCCAACAACAAACCCTTGCAGATCTGTGTAATAAACGAGATACCACCTAAACGTAGATTTGATTTATTAATATTAGCAGATTTGTGGATATTCAAATCTGAGCAAACAAAGTTTATGAATTTATATCTCAAGTTTTTTATTCAACAAATGGAAAAATTAATAGATCACTATATTAAATAGCAACAATAAAAGCATTAAATTCGTTTTACGGCCATTGTGTGTATCAGTTGACTCGGTTGCTCGCTCTATAATCAAAAATAGAATACAGTTTAATGGATACTATGGATGTAGTTGGTGCTACGATAAAGGTGCATGGTTCTATGTGATATCCTGTTACAGAGAAGGAATCATTGCAAAATCATGAAAATTATGTAAAAAACATAAATAAAGTTAAGTGTATGGCCAATTAATAGCATTAAAGGTGCTTCTATTTTGACAACACTTGAACATTTCGATTGGATTTGGGGATTTCCTGTGGACTACATGCATGACATACTATTAGGAGTTGTTCACCAAATATGGATTGAATGGAACTCTCCTAGTTCTTCGTTTTATTTGTCGCGAAAATAAAGGGAAATGTCAATAGAAGATTATTAAATATACATAAAATCTTCACAAGAAATACATAGATATTGCCAAGATCTTTGAATAAAAGTAAATTGAAAGCAAGTGAATAGCGGTCATGGATTTTATTTTACAGTGTGCCATATCTTACAGGAATCTTAAATGATAAAGCCTTAATTTCGTTTACACGTTTAAGTACAAGCGTTAACGTTCTACTTTCTGAAAATATTTCAGAGGAACAATGTAAAATTGATTTAATACAATTTGTTTGTGAAATTGAGATTTTATACGGTAAAAACGCTATGACATTCAATATGCACTCTTTATTGCATATAGTTTACAACGTTTGTATGAGTGGTCCATTGTGGGCAATTTCGGCATTTCCGTATGAAAATGAAATTTTTCATTTAAAACAAAATGTCAGTGGAAAAAATAGAGTATCAAATTGCAAATAAAAAATTTGCAAAGAAACAAATAAAAAAATTTAATCATAAATAATAATAAGATGGACACATGCAATATTTACTGCCAAGAATTATTTAATCCTCGAAAATTGTTAATACAAAATATAGTCACTGTGCTGTTCTATTTATTACGAGAAATAGAAGGTTTTAAAGACATTAAAAATTTGATTAAAGAAACATTTAATTTCGAAAATGATCAAGATAATATCCGATATAACAGACATATATATAAAGATACAATTTTCCACGGTACCTTGTACGAACGGCCAAAAAAAAGTAACAATACCTTCATACAACTATAATCGTTCGCTATGTTGAAATATGTAATTTTATTTACTTCAAAGATAAATGTTATTTAACAGTTAAAGAGTATGAGATAGATCCGATTTTTTAATTTAAATCATATTATGAGGGTGCGAAATAGTAGTAATCCACAACAAAACTCAAAGCAGATTGTGCCGCTAAATAGCATTAAATGTAAAGTAATTTACATAAATGTCAATAATACATATGTACGTACTCTTTCCAATATTATCGAAATCCAATAATAATTAATATAGGTATATATACATATATATATATATATATATATGAAAATTTATATGTATATATTGTATAATATATTTTCTTTTTTACCTACATAGAAAATTATAATGAATCTACATCATAACTTGAGGTAATTAATAAGTACTAAGGTCCTAGTACGCAACAAACATTCAAATGTTGTAACAACGTTGTTGTGTTGTTTCAAAACGCTTCTTACATATTGGAGTTCAATAGATTCTCATAGAATGTTATACAACTTGTTTGAATATCAACGACAAAATCTTATTATATGATAAATTTCTTTTTTTTTTCTTATACGAGGTAACAATACACATTATGTATTTTCAACTAAGATCGGTCCTCGATTTATATGTAGTTATCTTAACATATATCGACTTTAGATATTACATCGTTTTCCATCAGAACAATACTACATTATTGGATTTTGTACTGAGTCTAGGAAGGACGACTTATAATATTCTATGAAAGCATCGTTAAATCTGCTTGATATCTATATAAATAAACATCACGATGAAATATATCGTTTTTTGTTGTACAGTAACAAATGTTACTATATATATTTTCTATATCTTATTATTATGCTTCCCATATTCGTGTAGTTACATGATAAATAAATGGAACTATAAATATTTTATCATTTTCTATTAAGAGAATGATACGTTAATAGATAACTTGTACTTCTTAACTATATAGTTAGGGGAAAGTGGGGGAACTGTGCGCAGCGGGTAATTGTGCGCCTCCTGGTTTGGTACTTTTCCAATGGATGAAGACATCATTGTGATGAAATTTTTACAGGAGATCGTTCTCTTAAGATATAACTACAAAATATATAGTACGACATAAATACGTTTGCTAACCAGAGAAATACAAAAAAGTGAAATCACATCTTTTTTTGTCATTTTAGCAGTCAGAAAATAAGGTGATAAGTTGGTATTTTTAATGAAAAATGTAAAAAAGCCCATCAGAGACTACATCAGCTATTCAGATGCACAGAAATTCTTTATTTTTCGTGTGAATGTAACAAAACAAATAAAATATACGTTTTAACCTTTTAATTCGAGTCCTTATTAATTTAAAATATAAACCGAAATTACATAAATAACTCAAATTCCATTACATAAATAACTCAACTTCCGATAAATTAGTTCGTTCTTCTTTATCCAAATGCCAAATTAGCTATGTAACGAATAGCTCAATGATTGTCAAAAATATTACATTATACAATAATAATATAAAATTTAAAAAGTAAAACCGAAGTCATATGCATTGCTTCACTACGTAGAATCATATCGCTCATCAGATTATCAGATTTGCTTTGTAGTCATTCAAAGAAACACCATACGAAAATTAAAGAATTATTAAAATCACTTTTCTGAATTTTCTATTATATCCACTACATGTAAGCGTTTTCTCGCGGCTTCAGGCGCGTAAAGGACTTCTGATGTCAGAGATGCAATGAGAATCAAAATAATAAAGTCAAGTAGTTATTAAAATAAAAATAAAACTAAGAACAAAAGAGAGTAATATCAACGTCACAATTCAGTAAACAAATTCATGTATCGTGGATCCAAAGAATATGTATCATTCTGTAAATTCAAATTCTATTTCTATTGCTTTATATGGATCGTTTCCGAAATCAATGTTTTATTAAATACTTTTTCTTCGTCTAATATCTTGATATTTTTCTAATCAAAATTATGGTGATGACTGATTCTGTGTTCTGTTATTACGGAATGCTGTGTTGTGTTCCAAATGTGATTTTTATGTAGATTTGCATGTCTTCAAACATCTACCTGTTTGATTCACATATGGTGCTTCATAGTCTCGACAATCAATCAAATATTTATATAATGTATGTATGAGATAGCTTGGGATAAACATCTTTATAACCCCTGATGAACTCCCTAAAATTATTAATCCCTTTATATGCCATGTGTATTAAGGAGTCTTTTTAAAAAAATTTTTTTATCTTTTTCGATAAAAGTGGTATAAAGAGGATTGTGAAAAATTTATTAATTTTGCCTTTATTATTGTCCATTGACTTATCCGTAGGTGTTACTCTGGTCATTCCATTGCTTAAATTTTTTTGACAACTTATTTTTTATTTCAAAAAACATGAGTTTCAGTGGATATACTCGTACATTCTTTAAAAGAATTTTTATTATTAATTCAAAATTCTTTTGATGTAAATAGGGTAATTGTAAATAGGGTGAGACAAAGATAGAGCTCTATCAATTAAACCAATGATTGTTTCCACTTTTTGGCATAAAGGCTGTCTAGAAAAATAATTAAGATAACGATCAGAAAAAGTAAGTTTGTGGTACCAATTTTGAACAAAAGAATTTCTTATTTTAATTAAACTGACATCAAGAAAATCTAACCTGCTTCCACTTATTTTAGTTGTAAATTTTAATCTGGAATGGAATGAATTAAAGATTTTCATCAATGTATCATGTGACGCATCATATGCTAACGCAATACCATCAACATAGCTCACATAAAAGGATGATGTAATTGGAAATCTCTGTAATGCTTTCATTTCAAGGTCTTGCATAACAATATCCGACACGATGGGTGATAGTGGTGAATCTATCGGAACACTAAAAGTCTGTTTATAAAATTTGTTGTTAAAACTAAAAATTGTTGAATTAAGAACTAATTCCAACGCTTTAAAGAATTCACTTTTGGAAAAGTTCGTTTTTCTTTCAATGAGATGCCATTTCCTCTCTATGCCTTCAAAATCAAAGTCAATAGATACATTTATATATGACGAAACGTTCAAGGGATAAAAGAACTTCATTGTCAGGCCGGGCGCACCGTCTGACGCGAGCGACAAAGGGCACTTGTTGCAATCAGCTATCTAAAGACAAAGAGTTATTCTGTCTCACATAATAAATGCTCACACACGCGCGCGTGCACAAACACACAAATATATACTCTCTCTCTCTCTCCCCCCTCTCTCTCCCTCCTTCCCTCCCACCCTCTCTCTCTCTCTCTCTCAAAGAAAGTTAAAGGGGGAATTTTTGATTTTTTTCAACTCATCATACTAGGAAAATTCCTTAATAAAGGAATAAACATTTATAAAAAAAACCATGAAAATAATCGAAAAGACGTTTTTCATAGATGGATGTGCTAAAAATACATGTAAATGTATTTTTGTTTAAACGTATAATAACGAGCTCTTCTAAAAACACGTGTCTTCAAAAAAACGTTTCTAATAAACGAGTAAGCTAATTAATTAAACATATATTCGTTTAAACATATAATAGTGAGTTCTAGATTATAATTTTTATATATAGTCGCGCTAAATCAAAATTTTTTACATAAAAATTACTAATTCAATTGGACCGAAAATATATTTCTTTTCAACAAACATTACATCTTCATCACGTGTTCCACCTAGGATTCTTCTCTTTCTCCGGTAAATGTTAAGAGACGCCCCTTACCTTTAATTTCAATGAAATTTTACTCATTCAACACATTTTGCACATTCGGAACTAGACACAACTTTTTTTACTGTCAGATTCTTTCGTTTCATACAAAAACGCGAATAAGCATAATTTCATTGAAATTGAAGGTGAGAGGCGTCTTCTAAACAAATACCCTTTTTCGAATCACTAATACAGCAAATGACTCGTATCACAACCAATGATGCACATTGGAATCCTAGCACGCCGAGTTCGGCAAAATTTGGCTCAGCGCGACAGCGATATATGTATTATAAATCCGTCCTTCTCGCGTTCGACAACTTTTGGCTGCATCGAGCGAGATAAAGATAGTGACAAATAAGCGACTAACAAGAAGAACGAATGTATCTTTCTGTCTCCCGTTCGATACAGCCGAAAGTTGCCAAAAGCGAGAAGGACGGGCGTATATCACTCGTTCGCATAATGCCTCTAGATTGACCTAAACAAAATTATTATTGCCCTGATGACTGCAACATGATGGCAATTGAAGAGAAACTTGTGCTAAACACTTATTTCTTTTCTTATCTTTGCTATAAAGGAACATTTTGTGTTTGATATTTGGGAATATCTGTGTATTGAGTAACTGAGTATGAGTAACTTCTATTAAATCTTCCTTTTTTATTAAATGAAGCAAAAAGGATTATATCATATACAATATATGCAATGTCATATTAATTTATCGCTATAATACATTCCCTGATAGCAAAGTGTGTCTCAGCAAAATCGCACAAATCTGTGATTGCTTATGATGATGGCAACTTGTCGTAGATTTGTCTTCAACGATTTCGAATATACCGCCATTGTAGTAACATGCAGGCAACAATGTGTATATGTATTGTCAGCAGTTTAACAACAAGATAGCTGCGTTAATGTTATCTAGCGTTGTCGGCAATACAATAGTATTGTATGATGCTACGAGGGCAAGTCAATAAGTTTTTAGAAAAATATAGTAAAAACACATTTTTTTTGATCGATTCATTTTTATTTCTCAACATAGTCTCCTTTCAGCTCGATATACTTGATCCAACTTTTTCAAGCCGTCCGAATAATATGATTTGTCTAACCTTTCAAAATAAGCCTCTGTTTCGGCGATGAGCTGTTCTCTGGTAATGAATCTCTTTCCTCCGAATCATTTCTTCAGGTTTGGAAACAGGAAATAGTCGCAGGGGGCTAAATCTGGCAAATATGCTGGATGGGGAAGCAATTCGTAGCGGAATTCGTTGAATTTGGTGCCGGGCACGTATGAACTCGTGCATTGTCTTGATGGAAGAGCACTTTCTTCTTCGCCAAATGAGGACGTTTTTTTTTTTAAATGTTGTTGAAACGGTCCAATAAGGCGTAGTAATTGCTATTGATCGTTTGCTTCGACGGAAGGTAATCGATATGAATTATACCGCGTGCATCCTAAAAAACTGTGACCATCACTTTTCCGGCCGACTTCACGGTCTTCGCCTTCTTCGGAGCTGGTTCACCCGATGAAGTCCATTGTTTTGACTGTTCTTTCGTTTCGGTGTGAAGTAATGGATCCATGTTTCGTCCGCAGTAATGAATCGATGCAGAAATTCATCTGGATTACGTTGAAATATCTCCAAACGTTGTTTTGAAATCGTCACACGGTCGCGCTTATGGTCCACAGTGAGCATACGCGGCAACCATCTTGCCGATAGCTTTTTCATACCCAATTGTTCGTGCAAAATTGAAATTACTGTGCCATGTGATATGTCTGTGACCTCAACAAGCTCGCACATTTTCACTCGTCGATTAGTCAAAACAATATCCGGACTTTATCGATGATTTCTGGCGTAGCAGCCCCAATTGGACATCCCGAACGAGGTGCATCACATGTGGATGTACGACCACATTTAAATTCATTCACCCAATTGTATACAGTCGTAAACGCTGGTGCAGATGTGCTATGAACATTATCTAACTTGACTTTGATTTCTTTCGGCGTTAAACCTTTCATATGTAAATATTTGATCACTGCACGAAACTCGTTTTTTTCCATTTTACAAAAAATACAAAGGTTGTTCTCTTTAATCATCTACAGAAATGAAACCACGCAATGAATTCCGCTCAAAATTTAATAATAATCAGCTGAAAGATGTTACTTGTCATAAAGTAATGTGATATAACACTGAGAGTGCCCTCTGACAGATTTTCTAAGAACTTATTGACTTGCTCTCGTACATATTATTATGGCAACATCATAGCGATAGAATTTTGATGATGAATTTTAAAGTTGTCAAAAAACTGCTGGTAATTTGCTATTTAATGTTGTCATATTGTGAAGGCATCAAGTTGCCATCAAAGGAGGATTCAATTGCTGTAATTCTAGTAGCAACATAATTAATAATGCATACTTAGCAATTAACACATCAACAACAAGATAAACACATCGCTATCTAGGTTATGTCCTAACCTAAAATGATAAAAAAAAGTGCTAATACGTCTTTGTATCAATATAACTGTTAGTTAAAAATTTGTACTTTATGTATAATACAGATTTTTAATATTGGTCATATTTACTGGAACGTGGCCTACATTGCATGTGTACATAGTTTTACAACTGTAGTTCTAAAACCTGATTCCACAAAAAGATTAATTTTAGATGAACTTCTGTAAATCTAAAGTCCGATTTTCTTGTCAATTCATGCAACTGTATTTTGGTGCTCTTATTACAAATATGATTATAAAAATTACCAACAAGATCATTTTTAAGGTTACATATTAAATTATATTTTTCATATTTTTTCACATTTAATATTGAAAGTGATCAATCGACTTTTACCTCACTTCTCCCCTGCCAAGGTGAGCACGATTTTTCAAGCAAAACGGTTCCACTCCCTCCCCCCTCCCTGCTTAGAGGCGCTCTCTCATTCTATTAGGTGATGAACTTAATTCTTGTTATTAGAGAATGCTGGACGCTAGCGAATTTCGACAGTGAAGTCGCATTTCTTTTGTAGTTTAGACATTGCTGAAAGTGATTCAATTCTTATAGGTTAGATTTCTCTACACCAAAGAGATTTTCCAATTAATTGAAAATAAACCACGATAAGCTTTTTCTGACATATGTTTCTTCACTATTTCGACTTCAAAAAAACCGCAGCAGAAACGCATCGTATATTATCTGAAATGTATAGTAATGAAACTCCATTGGAAAGAACATGTAAAGTTTGGTTTAACCACTTTCGAAATGGTAATTTTGATGTAAGAGACAAAGTCCCTTGCTCTGCATTTGGTGGGACCTAGGAGAGTGTGCTATATTATGAGTTCTTGCATCCAAATAAAAGCCGTTACAACTGATCGCTATCAACAGTAATTATGCTGAGTTGATAAAAAAAAGACCATCTCTAGTCAACAATTAATGCAAAATCATTTTTTTGATAACGCTCGATCGCATATTGCGAAAAACGTGAAACAGATACTTCTAGAGCTTGAATGGAAAGTCCTCCCGTATCCAGCGTACTCTCTAGACTTAGCACCAACATGCAGTTGTGTGCCAATCAATAGCAAAATCGGAGACTTCAGATTTTCGGGTGTTTATCCTTAATTTTAATCCTGATTCACACACACACACACACACACACACACACATACACACACATACGCGCGCGCGCGCACACACACACATACACTAACAGAGTGATCTGCAACTCGCCTATATATTTTATTAAAATCTGTAATATCGACCTCGATCAAATTCGGCTGTCACTCCAACATCCCCTTAAGCCCTAATTTATATGAAATATTTTTTCATAATATAATTCTTTTGAGATATTCGATTATATCCAATCTTGTAATCAACACATAAACATCCGTTGCATAAAATTAAATGGAACTATAAACTAAATTATATTATTAAAAATTTTAATTTAATTACAGGTAGTTCCGCTGGTTACGTGTCAATTAATCTTCCATTGTTATCAATGCAATTTGCCGTTCTCAGTGTATTTCATCAATAATTTATAACAGGTAAGTTTAAATAATTTGTTTAGATATGAATTGAAAGGTTGCATTTTGTTAATAGCTACTTTATATTTTATATTAAAATTATTGTACAATACATAAGCGATTTATAGTGCTACTATCAAGTTAGTAGCACTATAAGGAACAAAGTTACCTACCATATACAGGGTGTCTCAAAATAATCGCCAAATATTTCATGGGCAGGTAGAGAGGACTAAAGTCGGAAAGTCCCGTTTTGTTAGTTTCCACAATTAACGAGATATTAATCCTGAAAGATAGCAGAATAGCTAGCAGGTAAGCGCAGGTAATTCCCAAGCTATGGTGGCTCGCGGTATGCGCGGCGCGGGACTCTTGCCAGACAATCCCCGCTCCTCACTGCCTGCGTGCCAAGCAATCGGTAGGCATATACACTTTGCAATAATAGGCTGGGCGGATGCGTGTATTTGGCTATCTTTAAGGATTAATATCTCATTAACTATTGGGGAACTTGCAAAATGATATCGGACTTTTCGACTCAGTTTAGTCCGCTTTACCTGCCCATAAAATATTTGGCGATTATTTTGGGACACTCTGTATACATGATTCGGAAGTTGTACTAAATGCTATCATAGAATAACGGATTACACACGATTTAACAGCGTTACTTTATTTACAATATTAAGTTCGACGAAAAGTGTCTTTATTAACATTGATGTTCAGTAAAGTCTCTGAATCTTTTACATTAGCGACTTTCATTGTTTTATTATTTAATAGCGCGAGTTCCAAGTATTATAGCAGTTATCATTAAACTTTGTAAATGATATTCTATACTATAACAATATTCTAAAATATGTATTTCAATCTCTTGTAAGATGGTATATTTCAATATGATATTTTTATGTCGATGTCAATTTTTATTGACTTGCACTGTACTTTGCAGATTAATTATTAGGAATGTGATTTAGTTTGAGAGCAACTTTTGCAAGAGAGGTACTAATATCAATGTTGTCGAAAATTTCCATTCGCAGCTATTGTTTCTTAATGCTTTACAATTATTCTATGACAGTTAGTCATTTACTAACAATAATTAATAATATGGTGCAGTAAACATTGAGTTTATATCATTTAAAAAATAGAACCTCCTAAAGAGCATTTTCCACATGCGTTGCTTTTGTTTTTTTTAAGGAAATCAGAAGGAAATAGCGGTTGAAGATTATAATATTTTGATAAAAATTTATGATAATATTGCTTCATCAGTTAAGACATGTGAATATTGGTTCAGACGATTCAAAAAATTGTTTTCAATGTTAACGACAAAGATCGCTCGGAATTTACAATGTAAAAAGTAGAAAAATGCAGATTTGCGAGCATTGTTGGACGAAAATTCAACACAATCCGTTTCAGAACTTGACAGAAGATTAAATGTTGATGGTATAATAGTTATTAAACGTTTACATGATATGTAAAGTATTAACAAAGAAGAAAACTGCCATTGCGAATCGATTAAATAACATTTGCATTTTATTGATCGCCATACAAAAAAAAAGAATTTTTTATATAATTGTTACTGGGGACGAAAAATGGATCTATTCTGATAATTTCAAATGAAAAAAATCAAGAGTTGATGCAGGCCAAATAACAATATTCACTTCGAGGTGCAATATTCACAGTTCAAAGGTATTGCTGTGTATTTGATGGGATCGAGAAGGTATTGTGTACTATAAATTGTTAAATCCGAAAGAAATTACCAGAGCTGATCATTATCGACAACAATATGCAAATTGAAGCAAGCATTAGATAAAAAACGATCTCCAATTGCGATTAAACGACGCAAAGTAATCCTTCTTCATGACAATACTTGATCTTATGTTGAATTATCAGTGAAGTAAACGCTATTAAAGCTGAAATCAGAAGTCTTACTACTTCCCGCGTATTCTCCAGATATTCCTCCATCTGATTTTCACTTGTTCCGGTCGATACAACATGTTTTAGAGGATACATACTTTCACAATTTCGAAGAATGTTCAAGAATTTGTTGAAAATTGCATCAATTCCAGAGAAGAATCTTTTTATCGTCGCGGAATCTTTTGCACAAAAATGGGCAAAATTTATAAAACGAAAATATTTTGATTAAAGTATTCGTTCATTATCTTGTTTAAATAAATGAGTCTTTGAGAAAAAAAAAATTTCAAAAAAAAATTAAATCACTCCTAATAAAATCGAAATGGGAAATACATTTTCTATATATAAGGAATTAAATTTGCACACATTAGGTTTATAATTACGTGTAAATTCAGTATCAATATTGTAAAAAAAATAAAGGGCATTTAGTGTCAAAAATTGTTCTGACAAATGAACATTAATAAGGTTAAGTAAAAAGGAGCATACAGCCACGCTAGAGATGTCAAAAAGTTATAATTCAATAATAAACATTTTACATAGTAGACGTTTCGGTCACGATTTGACCATCCTCAGTACAAAAATAAAAATAAAATAATAACCTTAAACTATTTAAATCTAATTATTAAAATCTTATTCTTAATGTTAGTAAGTGTAATATCTCGCTTCTTCTTATGCGTTATTCGCATTGATGTCCGCATTTAACAATATAATGTTTTTTGATACAATCAATTAACATAAATTTGAACGAATTAACGTTAGAATGTACAGAATTCCTCTTTTTTCTATCGTGTGGAATCATTTCCGATTGTAACTATTATCAGGCTGTCTCAAGTTCCAAAAAGGACGACGAACCGCCGCAGAGAGACACGTAAGTGGTAGTTTCTATTGTGAAGCAAATATTTTTTGAAAAAACCGTTTCCCGTCATTTTATTTTCGTATTCTAACTATTTAGATCAAATGAATTTGTGATAGACAAGGTATACACTTACACGTATCCCGCGCACGGAACCCTCCTGCATGCCGGACACTTGACAATTTTGATCACTTGAGACTTCGTGGCATTACTATCGCGAAGTCTCAAGTGATCAAAATTGTCAAGTGTCCGGCATGCAGGAGGGTTCCGTGCGCGGGATACGTAAACTACCACTTACGTGTCTCTCTGCGGCGGTTCGTCGTCCTTTTTGGAACTTGAGACAGCCTGATAATAGTTACAATCGGAAATGATTCCACACGATAGAAAAAAGAGGAATTCTGTACATTCTAACGTTAATTCGTTCAAATTTATGTTAATTGATTGTATCAAAAAACATTATATTGTTAAATGCGGACATCAATGCGAATAACGCATAAGAAGAAGCGAGATATTACACTTACTAACATTAAGAATAAGATTTTAATAATTAGATTTAAATAGTTTAAGGTTATTATTTTATTTTTATTTTTGTACTGAGGATGGTCAAATCGTGACCGAAACGTCTACTATGTAAAATGTTTATTATTGAATTATAACTTTTTGACATCTCTAGCGTGGCTGTATGCTCCTTTTTACTTAACCTTCTTAACATTGAGCCACTTTCCAATATTGAAAATGAACATTAATAAGATAATTTCTTCCTTTAAAAAAAACTAAATATATCGACATACCCCAAAACACGTGTTGGTACATCATGCGTTTATTAAGTAAATATTGTTGTACTCCGGTTACACACAGTGTACTCGCGGTAATTAAGATGCAAACGAAACCAATAAAACTCTTTCTCATAAAAGTATAAGAACGACACATTTGACACGTCAAACTTTGACAACGAGAACAGAACAACTCTGCTAGGAATCATGCTTTACTTCTGATAAGCGATAACTTGTGCGTAGCATAACAGTTTGCTACACTATCCCGCTTCTTCTTAGGTTGTTATTCTGGCAACCATCATAAATTGTAGATTCGTTTCTGAGGGACGGTTCCTTGGTCTACCATGCTGCAGCCTAGGTTATCGGACTCGAATCTATTCTCTTTAAACTGAGATATTGTTTCTTGGACTTGAAAACTTTGCTCGATAAATGTGCCGCTGAAGAAAGCTCACCTCGATGATCTTAATCTTGACATTTATCAAGATCATGATTTTGAGTGACTTCCAATAGATTTTAGTCGGCGTTATTTGTTAAAAAGTTATTAACAAAAAATTTTAAAAATAAGGTTTTATTTCTGACACATACAGTATTAAAGACGATCATATCCCCTCCTCTGCGTACGTAATAGTTTTCCACACGAAGCGAATTTCATCGCAATTCCCGCTCTACCAAAGGCATAAAGACTTTTCATGCATTTTGCTTTGCATGGTGAGTCATGCACCCCCAGGCAGAGGGGAGGCAGGTGGAACTAGTTTCGTATGAACAATTGTAAGATATATTTTAAAACAGAATATTTTTGTTTTATGTATAGTAGAAAGAGACATCATTTTTCAAACTTAGTTGTTAATAACTTTTTAACGATTAACGAGCGACAACTAAAACTGGTTGAAGATCATTCAGGGTAATGACATTGATAACATATGTGATAAGACTTCTTGTTAGCAGAGCGTGGTTGGATGGGTTGAGCCAGTAATTAAGTAGAAACTTATAAATGAACGTAATTTTTTGAAAAGTAAATTTTATAATCCGCGAGCGTGCTGTCCTCTCATTTCGGAATTCAAGCAGAGACTGCGAGAGAGATCACTTAAACGGATATCGGTTAATTACGATGAGAGTCGAAGTTTTCCGAGCCGCGCTTGAGTCGAGTACAGTACAGTCACGCATAAAAGTATTGGTCTGTACACTCGAGTACAGAAACGCGCTGAACTCAAATACTTGTATTCTCAATACTGCCGCCGTTCAAGCGTTTCTCGTGAATCGTTATAATGTTTAACTTATTACATATGCTTTTGAAACGATCTCGCGGCAACGCCTTTGTGAATATGTCCGCGCGTTGATTTTCGGACGGAACGTACTCGACTATAATCTCCTTCTCATTTACTTTTTCGCGAACGAAGTGAAAATGGATGTCGATATGTTTCGTTCTTTTATGAAATACCGGGTTCCTGACTAACTGAATTGCACTTTGGTTATCGACGTATAGAGTTGTTTCTTTGTCGCAAGGATATCCGATGTCGGATAACAACTTCCTAATCCAAATCGCTTCTCGTGTTGCTGTTGATGCTGCCACGTATTCGGCTTCCGTGGTACTTAACGTCACCAGTCGTTGCCGCTGCGACGACCACGTGACAGCTCCGTTTGCGAGACAGAAAACGTATCCTGTCGTGGATCTTCGCGTCTCGATATCTCCGGCGTAATCGGCGTCTGAGAAACCTATCAATTCTACATTGCTGCCGCCGCTTGAGTATTCGATACCGTAGTCGATTGTGCTTTTTAGATACGCGAATATTCGCTTTACTGCTCGCCAGTGCGCAGCATTATGATTGCTCAAATACTTGCTCACGGAGTTTACCGCGAACGCGATGTCCGGTCTCGATACAGCAGCTAAAAAGACTAGCGACCCGACTGCTTCGCGATACGGCACACTGCTGGATTTTTCGTCGTTCTCCTCGCTAGGAGATAGTGCTGCGTGCGGATCTGCTGGCACATTTGCTGGTTTCGCTTCCGCCATTCCGAACTTTTCAATTATTTTCCGCGTGTATTCGCTCTGATGAATAATTAGCCGTTTATTTCTTTTATCGCGTTCGATTTGCAACCCGACGAAAACATTTGAATCCTCGACCGTTATTTTAAACGTTTCGCTCAGTCGTTGAATTATTTTCTTAAGCGTCTCTACGTTTTTTGAGGCTACTAGCCCATCATCGACGAACAGCGCCAGATACACTTCGTCGTTTTTGTATTTCCCGGTAAACACGCACTTATCCGCATCGCACTCTTTTAGATTGAACTCACTCAGAAAACTTGTGAACCTCAGGTTCCAACACCTTGGAGCCTGCTTTAGACCGTAGAGGGACCTTTGGAGCTTGCACACGACATTTCTTGGATCTTCTTCTATCTTCAATCCTTCCGGAATTTGCATGAAGATTGTCTCTTCCAATTTTCCGTACAAGAATGCGGTTTGGACGTCAAACTGCATTACTTCAAGATTTTTCGAGGTGATTATTGCTAGCAGTATTCTCAACGAATCGTACCTTACAACTGGAGAGAATGTTTCGTTGAAGTCGATCCCCCTTCTTTGCATGAAGCCTCTCGCACACAACCGTGCCTTGAATCGATGCAGCTTCCCGTCGGCATCTTTTTTCACCCGAAAAACCCATTTCGAGTCGATTAGCTTCATTTCCGGCGTCCTTTTTTCGAGTTTCCAAGTGCTACTTTCTTCGTGAGCTTGAAGTTCGTCTTGAATAGCACTCGCCCACTGCGCGGCTTCGGTGCTATTCTTCGCTTCTTCATATGTTTGTGGTACGATGTACTCGGCCACATATGCATCATGCCGGTACCTACTCGGTACTTGAATTGTCGAGCGATTTCTTAGAGCTCTTTGATTTTCCAGGTCCGACGTATCCTCTTGTTCGCAGGCCTCTTGTTCGTTTTCCACTTCTGCTTGTTCTTGGCCGATGCCCCCGTTCTCTTCTTCGTTCTCGGCTTTTGGTAGTGGAAGTATTATTTCATTTTCTTCCTCCATTGGATTCGTTTCCGCCAGAGGTTTGCCGACTTTCTCATTAAATATGACATTGCGAGCTACACTGACCCTTTTCGTTTTCGGATTGTATACTCGGTAATTCGTCGATTCTTCCGTGTAACCAACGAAGATCTGTTTACTCGCTCGAGCATCGAATTTCTGCGTAAACTGTTTGGGAGTGTGCACGTACGCGTCTGAGCCGAAGATTCGAAGATGCTTCAGATTTGGGACTTTCCCAGTCCACGCTTCGTACGGTGTTACTGTACCAGTCGTCCACACGGTTCGATTAAGAACGTATACTGCACAATTTACCGCTTCTGCCCATAGAGTCAGTGGTAGACTCTTCGCGATTAACATCGTTCGCGCACTTTCGACTATCGTCCGATTGTCGCGTTCGGCTCTCCCGTTTTGCTCCGGATTGTACGGTGCCGTTTTCTCCTGATGGATTCCACATTTCTCGAGATATTCGTTCATTTCTTTGTTAAGGAATTCCCGACCATTATCCGAACGAAGCGTTTTTATTTTTCGACCGAATTTGTTCTCTATCATTTTTTCAAAAATTTTGAATTTCAGGTGAACCTCGGATTTCTTCTTCATAAAGTATACGTGTCGGTATCCGGTCGCTTCGTCCTTGAAGGTTAGAAAGTATCTTGATCCACCCACAGAGTTCGTTGACATCGGCCCGCAGACATCAGAGTGAATTTTTTCTCCGGGTTTAATTTTCGTGTTTCGCTCCACTTTCTTATTGAATGGCAGTCTGTGCAATTTCCCCATTTGACACGGTTCACAGAAAACGTCATTTTTGTCCGTAAACGATACTCCACTTACAAGTCCTTTTTTCGCTAATTCGCGAATCGCGCGCTTTCCGACGTGTCCTAGTCGTTCATGCCACACGGTTAAGTTTGTTGTAGCTATGTTCGCTTCTTCGACGCTCCCTTGTTTCGTGACCTTGAAGATCATGCGATACACGTCGTTGCCTTGCTTTGCACCTATCGCGAGCACCTTGCCATCACGCACAACTTCGGCGTAATTATTTTTGAATTGCACGCCGAATCCTTTCTTTGTGCACATTCCGACCGAGAATAAATTTTTGCGCAATTTCGGCACGTGTAACACTTTTTCAATTCGTGCGTCTTGCCAAACACCGTCGATGAGCCTTTTGATTCGCACCGTGCCTTCGCCGGCGACATTGCAGATTTGATTATCACCGAGTGATATCGTTGCGCCAGTACCATCTGTTTTGTAGTCAGTCAACCAGTCGCGTCGGTAAGTTAGGTGCCTCGATGCACCGCTGTCGATCAGCCAGACATCGCTTGGATCGGCCGTCATTATGTGACTTTGTGTCCAGAGCTTACTTGCGTTTCCCGCGCTTTTCAAGATCGATTTGTCCGAACTTTTACCTGATTCGACTACAAATGCGCAGTCACGAGGTTTGTTGCCGTCATCTCGTAGCTTCCGCTTGTTTCGACATTGTCTCGCGATATGTCCCATCTCTTGACATTTGTAGCACTGCACTTCCTTCGTTTCCTTTTTATTTTCGGGTTTTTTGTTCTTAGCACCTTTTGTTTCTTTGGTGCTTCGATTTTTGGCTGTCGCGGTCAGTGCTTCCGACTTCTCTTCGTCACCGTTGAGCCTGGTATCCTCTCTGATCAGCCTTTCTTGTAGATTATCGAGAGTCTGTCGTTCTGGGTCCACACTGTCCCAGGCGACCTGCAATGTACTGAACTTTGTAGTCAAGCTTGAGAGAATTTTCGCTATAATTGTGGCGTCCGATACGTTCTCTCCGATGTCCTTAAGTTGACACGCCATGTTTGTCACCCTGGCTACGTGCTGAGTCGCCGTGTCCGATTCGCTCATCCGATAAGCATGAAATTTCTGCAGCAGACCCAGCTTGTTTGTCACTGTCTTTTGTTCATGAATCAAACATAGTTTGTCCCACATTTCTTTTGCGGAAGTACACGAGAGCACACACACTTGTTGAGTCTCGTCGAGATTCGACAGGATTATAAATCTCGCCGTTGCATCATCTTTCACGTTTCTCTTCACCTCGGCCGCTTGTCCTTCTCCCTCGGCAGGCTCTGCTCTTGTGCCATCAACGACATCAAGAACGTCGTTCATTACGAATAACGCATTTACTTGAGCTTTCCAGCCCTGGAAATTCGTACCGTCGAATGGCTTTATGCTTTTTACGGAGATGCCGACTGACATCGCGGATTTGAGTTTTTCAACTTGCATGCTTCCGACACGTTAACTTTCAGCACTTGAACAATGGCCAACTTCCGTTTTGCGCCACGTGATACTCGCCGAAGATTCGCTCAACACTCACGCAGTTTAGTTGACCGTTAACTGGGCCCATAACCTGATAAGACTTCTTGTCAGCAGAGCGTGGTTGGATGGGTTGAGCCAGTAATTAAGTAGAAACTTATAAATGAACGTAATTTTTTGAAAAGTAAATTTTATAATCCGCGAGCGTGCTGTCCTCTCATTTCGGAATTCAAGCAGAGACTGCGAGAGAGATCACTTAAACGGATATCGGTTAATTACGATGAGAGTCGAAGTTTTCCGAGCCGCGCTTGAGTCGAGTACAGTACAGTCACGCATAAAAGTATTGGTCTGTACACTCGAGTACAGAAACGCGCTGAACTCAAATACTTGTATTCTCAATAATATGTCTAGGTCAAGAACATCGCGGAAGAGTCCCTTCATATGCCCTTGGCTCTTGTCTTTGTGTGCTTGTCTTTTGGTTCTTCGGACGAAGGGGAGGGAGAAACAATTACTGCAGTACCTGCGTGCCTCTCAGCACTCTCCATGTCCCCGTCTCGGCGTTCGAACTTAGTCCTATGGAAAAACTGCGACTTAAAAACTGTAAGCGAGGCAATCTTCTTACAAAAACTTTCCTGATCCGAACTTTATTAGGCTCTTCGATTCAACAGATTTCTCCATCCTAATCCCTGGTTCCGTTTCTCCTCACAAAAGCACAAAGTGCTCAAACAATACCGCTCTCATCGTTCAAATTTCCAGCCACGAACGCAAAACACTCTCCTATCTCCGCGAGATTGTAAGAATCAAATCGGAAAGAAAACAGTATCTCTTCTAAATTTAATTATTAATCTTATTAATTAAATATCTTCGGGCTTTAAAACTGTCACTAACTTCGGATAGTGTTTATTGACCTCTCTACATAATTATCTCCAAAATCGCCAACCTATCTAAATGCACTATTTTATTTTTGTGTCTCATGAATTTTCGAATATATACTATACCACATCATTAATTTTCTTGACTACTTCATACGGTCCTTCCTAATTATTTGGAAGCTCAGAAGCATTTTTCAACTTCCTAAAGGAATTATAAAAAAAATCAATTTTTTTGTCCTGATTTAAAACTCAACTAAATCACGATCATATATAATGATCCTTTGAGATGATGTTTCTATTTGCTGCCTCGCGACATTTGCATATGTCCTAATTTTCCTGTTAAGTTTGAAAAATAATCTCAATAACAACGGTGTAAAGACTCTTTATGTATAAACAAAATAAACAAAATAAATGGCGAAAAAGAGTCGACGCATAATATATTTAATTAAAGATAATAGTCATAGATACATAAAATAAAAAGTAAAACGGCGTATATTAAAATATAAAACAAACAAGTTTCGGCTGCTGGATTGAGCCCTCCTCAGATGTAAAAAGAATATAATCCGAAAAGACATAAAAGATTACAACAAAAAAATAATAAATCGATAACATTCAGTGACGCAACATTTTTAACGCGCGGAAATCAGCAATTGTGATGGATCTCGACGTAGCCTAATGTTGTATATGCGATGGGGCAATCAAACCGATGTTAAGAAACATAGTCAAGTG
>NW_017306171.1:944406-950374 GCF_001594115.1 Trachymyrmex septentrionalis
GTTAAAAATGTTGCGTCACTGAATGTTATCGATTTATTATTTTTTTGTTGTAATCTTTTATGTCTTTTCGGATTATATTCTTTTTACATCTGAGGAGGGCTCAATCCAGCAGCCGAAACTTGTTTGTTTTATATTTTAATATACGCCGTTTTACTTTTTATTTTATGTATCTATGACTATTATCTTTAATTAAATATATTATGCGTCGACTCTTTCTCGCCAAAAATAATCTCCACTTGAGAAAACATTCTCGAAGATAGAAAGACAACCGCGGTAAAGATCTATTGGCTCAAAATCTCAACTCTCGCCTTAGCCACAACTCAGAAGAAGTAAAACACATAGTTTCGTTTCTGGAAATATACGCCAGCAGGCTCAAAGAAATCCAACTATCCCAATTCTTTTTATTTTCGGAAATAAAATTCGCCAAATAATTTGACGTCTGATGCTGACATTCTTCATCTATCGTTGGATTTAGGATGAAAAAAGTAGTTCTCATTTTCTTAATCTCCAATAAATGAGCCAGAAATTCCGAAAATAGAATAGAATAGATTTCCGAAAATATTTACGATTCAAAAGAATATAATTTAAAAAAAGCCGTTTTTTTAGCTACTAATACAAAAGTGCAAAACATAGTGAATCTTATAGATTTCGACCTGTTGAACAGGATGGTGTTATTAATTTTTATTAAATTTATTAAAAATACGGAGAACATTATTTTTCAAGTTAAAGTCCTATTTTTCACCGTCTCGGTAATACTTGATTTTCAATATAAGTGAATTATTTCATGTAAAACTTAGTTGTGAAGGTTCCTAACATTGTTAAATAGAAATCTATTAAATAAGATGAATTTGAAATAATGGATCCAAAATGGCGGATGCCATTTGGCGATTTTTTTGTTATCACCAACTGCTTTCTATAAATCGCTCTTAACCGGGCCCAGGGATAACGAGTATGGACCGTGGCGGTTTTTTGTCTCCTCTTTTTTTATGTTTTATTTATTTTTTTTGTTCTTTATTTTTATTTTTTTGTGATGTGTACTATATCTTTTATATGTTTTTATATTTTTTAGTCTTTCTTAAGTAGTTTAGAACGATTAAACAGATTACTTTGAAACTGACAACTATAAAATGACAAATTAAACGAAAAGAATTAACATTTTTGACAGACCGATTAAATAGAAAGATTAAAACCGTTAAAAGCGGTTCATAAAAAACAATTGGCGACAGTAAAAGAATGGCCAAATGACATCCACCATTTTGAATCCTTAATTCATCTTATTTAATAGATTTCCGTTTAACAATATTAGGAACTTTCGCATATTAAGTTTCACATGAAACAATTTATTCATATTAAAAATTATGTATTATTAAGAGAATGAAAAATAGGACTTTAATACGAAAAATGATGATATTACCCGCCCATTTTCAATGAAAAGTAATAATAACACCATCGTGTTCAGCATGTTAAAATTTATAAGATTTACTATTTTTGTACTTTTGTATTAGTAGGCAAAAAAACGGCTTTTTAAGACTATGTTCTTTCTTTCCTGATCCATATGAAATTTTAATGGAACTCCACATTTATAAACTATAATATTTAACTCAAAAAAACTTCAGCCACAGTTTTCGATCTAACGTTACGAAGCGAAAGAGGACTTCTACCCACTTAGTAAAACAATCCGTGATTACTAGCAAATATCTGTTACCGTAAGAAGAAACTGTGAGCCTAGGACATCCAGCTCACCTTTTCGAAAAAGTTTCTTATAGAGATAGCGTTGTAAATTTGAAAAACAGATTTTTGTTTATCCGACGTACCTTTCCTTGCGATACAGACTTTGCACCAATATTCAACATCCTGTTACATCTCTCGTAACGGATACCAACGAGGATTCAGGACCGGAAGGTAGGGATGCACAGAACTAATATATGTACCAAAAATTTAATTCATCAATTTTCACAAATATTATTACAAAGCGCCTCGCCTGGCGGTCAATGACATTATACGGGTGTCGCGTTACCATGTGATATTAACCGGATGAGTTTTCTGCTCAATATATACGATAGAGTGATACATTTTATTAAGAACTTGACGTATTTGACTTATATTTTACTCGACTTCTGATCGCTCAGTCTACGATACGAGTATTTAAAGTAGTTCTTCAGTACAATGCCGAAAATTTGGGTTGCCTCACCAGGGCCCATCCAAAATTACAAATCTGCATAATTTGAATAAAATATTAAAATGACGCATATATCTTAATGAAATAATATATTTAAAACATACGATAAATCAAGAGCTGTACCTTCATCGAACAAAAACAAAATGAAATTATGCTTACTTTTTGAGATTAAATTTATATGCAAGTTTATGCACGTAAATATCTTTTCAGAATAGCCGTTGACATATTATAAATATTATTTTTCTGTGGCCATTAAAATTGTAATTTTTTAAACTAATATAATCTCGCTTTTAAGAAAAGTCTATGGTAAGATTTGTGTGCAGTTAATCAAAATGTTTGCGAACCTTATCTGTCATCAAGTTAAACGTAAAAGATTACATTTTCAACATTTTTTTCTCTTATATTCGTTAACCTATTGTAGAATGGACCCGCATAAAATCATAGAATTTTGGCTCTCGGTGAAATTAGCTGAAACTTTAGTATATTATGATTCTTGACTCACTGATCAAAAGTATGTATAGGCACAAAGCTTGAAAATAATAGTATTTTTTTGTTATAACCGCTTAAATTTATTTTATTAATTTTTATTTTATTAATGCCTCAAAATCAAGTTCCTGTAATAAATCAAGAAATTTTAGATAACAGTATGCAAACTACTCTCACCATTCTCACTCTAATTCTCTCCATCTCCTCACTTCCTTCTCATTCCCACTTCTACCTCCCACCCACACACACACATACGCTCGCGCATTTTTATATTAAACAAAATGTATAAAAATCGAAGCAAATTTTTTATAACCATGTATTTAGATTCTGCTAAATTTTTACGACTTCTCTCACGCGTATA
Source organism: Trachymyrmex septentrionalis (assembly GCF_001594115.1). NCBI lineage: Eukaryota > Metazoa > Arthropoda > Insecta > Hymenoptera > Formicidae > Trachymyrmex > Trachymyrmex septentrionalis. Next base: position 947,433 of record NW_017306171.1, read on the forward strand.
TTTAAAATGAGTGTGTTTCCTTATCTCTCACATGCTAGGTGCTTGATTGTCACGATTTGAATGTTTCCACGCTTGAAGCACCATGAACAAAAATATCTCATGCTTATTGAAGTGCAATAGCAACATAGAAAATTCTTTTCCTCTTCGCTTTGTTTTTTTTGTGCATTCTAAACGTGAGAGGTAAGGAAACTCATAAAAATGCACTCCAAAGAAATGAAATGCCTATCACGTCCATGTCCATGATGTCCATCAAAATCTGGCTAGACAATTCAAAGATAATTCTAGGATATTCTAGATAAAAATTATGGTTTTTTCAGAATATATCGGTTAATTTTTATTATTTAATTAATTTTTATCAATTCATGCAATATTATATGCTTTGTATTTAGGTTAGAATTTTATACAAATGAATTAAAACCAGAGACTAAAAATAACAGTTACCCTAAAAATTTAATCTAAAAAAATCATTGATTAGAAGTTGTTATTTATTTATACAGGGAAGACAATTGTCACTGAATATTAAAGAAATTGTTCAAAAAATGTAATTTTTATAAAATATCAATTTTTATGGATTCTGGCTACGAATAATTATAAATAATAAATATTATTTTTGGTTACGAATAACTATTACCAATATTGGAATGTTTTGTTATGATTGTTATGAATAACCGTTATTGATGACGAAAATTGTTTTAGGTTGCAAATAACCATTACTGATGTTAGAAATTATATGAGATACGAATAAACATTATCGACGTAACCATCAGAGTATTATCGAAGTAACCTTACTTATCAAAATAAGTTTAGTTCGGTTACCTCTAAATTATTTTGATGAGTAGGAGGAAATGTCTACACATACTACAAGGGTTACGTGGGACTCGCACTCACTAAAACTTCCGTCTGTGTCCTTCATTGGCTTTTGGCTGAAGTTCTGAGAATACATTTACAGCATTCTTCTGGGATTTCAAGATCCGTCGACCGCGGTTGACTCCCCATAATAGGGCATCTTTGTGGCGATGTCGACTCAAACGAGCGAGAAAGGGATACCGCTTCCTCATCCCGTCCCCTTCCGATGTTGTGGAGGGGAGGAAGGGCAGAGTCAGCAACCGGGTTGCCGCCCGAACGCCGACCCTCACGCCCGATGGGAGTCAGACTACCACCCACCGAACTCACTCTTCTCATAATTACCGGCAAGCAATATCGAATACGAACATATTTTTTATTACTATTGGTCATTGTCAATTTTGTTATCAATTTTATTAAAAGAAATTAATAAATAAAGAATAAATAATATAATTATTTTAGAAAAAGGGATAAAATATAAGATACTATGTTTTAATATGGTATCATAAAATAATAAAATAAATATATGGGGAAGTGAGGATCAGCGCAGTACTAGGTGCATAAATGTAATGATAAAATAATTTTCGTTAGTTCATTACATATAACAATAATCTTTTGATTTGTTACAATATATTCGAACGCGTTTCGACTTGTTTCAAGTCATTATCAATGGCGATGTATTGGATTATACGTAGTGCTCTGAGTATGCAACAGTTACAGTGCCAACCATTCATCTTATTAAAAAGATTCGAGCATTTCTAGTATTTCACTTGCCAGAGGAAATCGCACGTCAACAATACTTTTAAACTCATTAGAAAATTAAAAAATACACACATAACTATTGTCTAATTTCATATGATATTTTAAATTAAATTAATTTCATATGATATTATAATATAATTAGACACATAAGTGTCGGTCTTTACTAATATTTCAGTTGATTTGACAATTAAGAGCATCACCAAAAAAAAATTTAGAAATGGTCATCAAGATCTTAATAAATAATGATTATTAGTTAGTTTCAAAACTATTTGTTTTGGATTATGTTCCGAAACGCAACCCTCTTGAATGTGTAAAGACATTTCTGTCGGCCAGTGTACATTATGAAAGGAATAGTACCATATCGTACAGCGTCTCCTTTACAGAAAGGAAATCATTTATATATTTATATATTATATAAATAAAATATGTAAATAAAAATGGAAAATAAGATACTCTCATTCCTAGCAAACACAAAGTAACAGTAATAACATCTCAAAATGACTAATAATTAATGTTTTAATGTTTTAATTTTCCACTTAACAATAACTGTTATATACAGTTATTGTTGAGTGGGAAATTATAATATATTTATGTTATGTTCTTGTTGCTCTGTGTTTACTGAGATTATTGAATAATATCACAAGAAAATTATATATCATATATAAATATAATAGTATCACAAATTAAAATCAGTTTTTAACACACATTAGTGTGGAAACATGTATCTTTCTTATTTGAAAATTTTTTAGGAAAAAAGCTATAGTCTTATAAGCTATGTCTTATAAAGACCTTTCATTTCCTTTCAAGAGATTTCAACAATAAATATATATATCACTACCACGTTTACATTATATGTGCAAAAGTGGAAATGATATATGTTTATTGTTGAGAGGAAAAATAAAACACTTACTGTCTATATGTGATAGTCTCCAATATTCCAAATTATCATGTAATTTATCAATAACGAAAATTTTTAAACTTTAAATACGAAGCCTTACAGTTCCGAGTGTTAAGATGTTGAACTAACATTCATTTAAATTAAATTAATTTTTCCAATATTTTAGTGGCTACAATTAAGAAAATTGAAATTTTTTAGGAGCATATAACCAACCTTCGTTGTTTAGAAGTCATATATTATAAAAAACCAAGTACAATTTGTATACGTTTCGGTCAATATTTAACCATCTTCAGTACATTTCTAATAACATTATATTAAACCGAAATCACTCGATAGTAATCCTAATCTAACAACGCAAAACATTTTCGCAAAACATTTAAGCAGAAATATCGCATCTTTTTAGAAAAAGTGTGTGAAGATAATTTTTAATTATCACCCC